>NC_092206.1:37386830-37532539 GCF_043381705.1 Parasteatoda tepidariorum
TTTTTTTTTTTTTTTTGCCCGGAAAAAATTTTATTTCTCATTTTACACCTAGTACCAGGTTATTTTTAAGTGCCAGGATGTTTTCAAAACACATATTTTTAAAATTTTTCTTGCTTGCTGGAAAACCAACATTTAACACTGAATGTTGGCTTTTCCTAAAAGTTAAATTTTTTAAAATTTCAAGCTAAAAACAAATCAAAAATTAAAAATGAATGTATATATATATATATATTGTTCATACACATAGTTTCATATAATTTTCAGGGATAAAAAAATAGACACTTTTGTGACCATTTTCTTGAAATTTAACCGATCCTTAAAGAGTTAAGCATTTTTACTATCTTTTGGTGTTTAGACACTGGGGAAGGTTCTTGTTTATAATGTCGAAACTATAATATGTTCATTTCTGTGCTTTTATTTATGTTTTATTTACGTCGTTTTTTGTTTTATTCACATTGTTTTTTGCTTTAGTCAACGTTAAAAAATGTTTTAAAGAAATATAGGCTTTTAATTTCGTTATATAAGTTGATATCCAATCAATTTTGTATTTTAACTTGATATTCTATATTTGCTATAAAATAATTTGATATTTTGCATTTGTTGTAATAACATTTCATGATTAATACTTACTGTAATAGAATTTGAATCCCACTACTTTATGCAATATGTGTAGAAATCCGACATTTACAGTAAAATGTTTCCTGAAAAATGCTTTCTTATGCGTTTTATTTAGTTAAATATTTAGTTCAAAAATTTCTATATAAAACGCATTATCAAAATCTTTTTTTCTAATTTTATAATATTTATTTAATATGATAATTATTTAATATAATAGTTAATTTAATAAATATAATAATGTTTAATATATATTTTATATATTTTAAAATTGTATAATATATTATATATTATGCAATTTTATAATATATATAATATTTCGAAACACATTTCGTTCAATGAACTTTAATCGGACGCTATCAAACTCAAGAATAAAATATGGGTTCTCATGAAAATTTATAATTTAAACAAAATTATTTTTCAACCCACATTTACAGTTTTTTTTTCTTCACAAAATTGTAAAAAACAGCATTATATTTCAGTAAACGTTATTTAAATGCAGAAAATATCTTTGCATATTATTTTCCAAGCAAAAAAACTAAATTTTTTCCGCAGTATGCTTTCGTTAAATATTTTATCATTTTCATTCAACTGAATCATTCCCTTCCTTTAAGTTAAAGATACATTTATAAAAAGCAAGAATAATAAATACAAAATATGAAACTTTTTCTTGCCAGAAATACACCAGACGGTTTTTCTTTCTTTATCTAAGATGAGTCACCCTTTCTAAGGGGATTGCAATAAGCTTTGCTATTAATATTTTAAAAATGAATCTAAGGAAGGAGGAAAGTAAGATTTCATCCTATTAAATATAAAGAGAGACGAGAGAGCAGAAAATGATACAGAGCCAGAGATTTTCTTCCATGGCTTAAATAAATAATCGATGTTTGGACGAAGGAAGGAAAAAACACTACTTAAATTGCCAACCTTAACTTTGCGCAAGAATACAGCCGTATGTCTGGGCGACGTTTGACAAGATGCATAATTGAAGATCAGACGAGGATTAGGTCGCCAAACTCCCTATATTTGGGGATATTTTCTTAGAGGTTTTTTTTCTTCTTATTTGTTTGTCGCTGATACTGAATTGGAAAGTGAATAACAAAATGGAAGAAACATTTTTAATCAATAATGTAATTTTGCCCTAAAATGTGCCTATTTTGTTTCCTCAGTTAAAAAAAATCACGAGAAGATATTCCAGAGAAAAAACTACTCATCGTTTAAAATCTAATGACTTCTAAGGATATTTAGATGCAGCGTACACTTTTAGTACATACAACACTGGTTCGGTTCTGACTATGGCTCAGTTTAAAATTGCATTCTTTAAATTGATTTACAAAATTGTGTATCTTACTATTCAAAAGTTTTCGAACTATTGTTAAATAAAATAATACGAAATAATAAATTTTTATTATAAGTTATACATACTACGCGTTACAGCTGAACACGCCATAACGCGTTTTACGAAATTTTGCTCTGAAACCTGGTAGACGAAATTTGAAATAATTTTTTTATTACAAATTTTTCTGCTTGGTCCATATAAACAAATATGCTAAGTTTCACTGTCACCCATCAACTTGAACGGACTCCCTTTGGGTAAAAGCAAAATTTTATAACCATCCCAAATGAAATTCATTTGATTTTTGATGTGGTACGGATGTATTTAATAAAATGGATATAATAATAAATGTATGATTATGTGTAATAAATACATGAATATGTATAATAAATACAGGAATATGTACAATAAATACAGGAATATGTATAATAAATACATTAATATGTATAATAAATATAATAATGGATGTATAAAATAATTTAATTAATACATACTTTGAAAAAAATCTAATTGTTACAATTATGATAATGAGAATTTAATGTTTTGCTGGTCAGTTTCCTACTTAAAAAAATAAGGCATAATAATATTGTAAATTGCTCTGTACATTTGAGCGTACTAATGAATAATAAAATTAAACTTTTTGAACTATGTATTTTAAGTGGACAAAAATAGAGAAAATAATTTTGTTTTCACCAGAGAGAGAAACATAGAACGCTTCACTTATAAGAGATGAAACAAAATCATCTTAATTTACGGTAAACTATTTAACGCATACTTCAAATTAGAAATATTTCACTATTCAATCTTATTAACTCAGAGATATCATTAACAAGCAATTTAACACCAAAATTTCCGCTTTCATTTTCATAAAGTACCTCATAAAAGTTGTGATGAAATGGAAATAATTATACAGAGATAATGATGAATGATTAAATGTTATCTAATTAACTCAAATCTGCATTCGCATTCTGAATCTTCAATTATTCATTTTTGGTTTCATTAATTGTTTATTTCAATAAAACTATAATTAAAGAAAGGTCAAGAATTTAAAATAAAAGTTTACGTTAGCTAATTTACATTTGTATTAAACGGTATTAAATAATTTATGACTTTTCTCACTTTCTTGCTATAGTTTTTCGACATATATGTATTGTAAGAATAAAATTGTAGTTGCACCGTTTTGTATACTCTCATTTGATAGAAAAATTATATGATATAACCATTTATGTAATGAGGAAGATCCAAAATTTATCATAATGTTGTTATGCTAAACAATTCTAAAGAAGACAATTTGTTTATAAATTTACAGATTTGTGAATGGTGTTTTTTGAAAAAGAAAAACCTAATACTATTCAACTATTAAAATGAACAACAGTATAATAAGTCGTGTCATTTTGTGTATTTTCATTGAATACAAAAATCACATGATAAGATCATTTATAAACAAAGAAGATCCAGAATTTATCATATATACAATGTAGTGACACCAGACAATTCTAATGAAAAAAATTTGTTTATAAGTTTATAACTCTGTGTGATTTTGTTTTTTGAGAAAGATTAACCTAATACTAGTCAAATATTTCAATGAGCAACAATAATAAATCGTGCCATTTTGTGTATTTTTATTGGATACAAAAATCACATGACATGATAAACAAAGAAGATCCAAAATTTATCATACATACTATGAAGTGATACTAGACAATTCCAAAGAAGACAATTTGTTTATAAATTTATAACTCCATGCAATGTTTCTTTTTTCGAGAAAGAATAACTTCCTCAACACTATTCAACTATTTAATTATACAACAATAATATGTCATCGCTGTTGATATATTCTCATTGGATAGAAAAATTTCATGATATGAAAATTATTAAACAAACAATATGAGATACAGAATTTATTAAACAATCTATACTAGTCATACCGAACATTCTTAAGGAAACAATTTGCAAATAAAAATAAATCTATTACTCTATGCGACAGTATTATTTGAAAAAGAATAAGTTAACACTATTTAACTATACAACTATATGTTTTCCTGATCTGTGATTTTTAATTGGATAAAAAATACACGATAAGATCATTAATAAACAAGAATCAGATCCAAAATTCTCATGCATACTATTAAAACGAAACTATTCTGAGAAAACAATTTTAAATAAATTTAAAACTCTGCGTGATGGTATCATTTGAGAAAGAATTACCCAACACCATTTAACTATTAAATTATACAACAATGATATGTTTCACATATTCTCACTGGATAAAAAAGTCATCTGATATGATCATTAATAAACAAGACCCATACCGAGACTTTATTATGCAAACTAATAATATTAGGGTATTCTAGTGAAAACAATTTATAAATAAATTAACTCTTTGTGGTTATGTTATTTGAGTAAAAATAATCTAGCGCTATTCATCTATTTAATTATACAATAATTACACAATAATTTGTGTGTTCTCATTGGATAAAAAATTACATGATATTATCATTAATAAAAAAAAGAAGATCAAGAGCTTATTTCTTCTAGTAATACTAGATTATGATAGAGAGAAATTTTTTTTTTTTTAAAATGGTGGACACTTGGGATGCATTGTCCCATTGGTCTCTTATGCCAGAACTGCTACTCTCTTCTCGTTACCCAGTGGGTACCTGTGGTGAAGCCACGGCGGTGGAGCAGCGTCGCCCGCGTCACACAACCACAAACCCGTTTATAGGGTGGGTCACATTCACACAATCACACACAGGAGAANCATAGAACACAGAGAGAAAGAAACATCCATGCCCTGAGCAGGATTCGAACCCGCAACCATCGGCTCCGCAGTCAGGCACGCTAACCGCCTGGTTGGCTGCTAAAGAAAAAATAATTTAAATAAATTTATAAACTCTGTGTGTTGGCGTTATTTGAGAAAAAAATAAACCAACACTTTTCAATTATTTAATTATATAATATCAATAACTACAATAGAATGTACAGAAATTATCCATAAATAAATATTGAACTTAAAACATATATTTTCTTAGTAAAATAGGACTTTTAGCAAAGACATCATTTTATTTTCTACAAAGCAGCTAAGAACGCTCATGTGTATTTTTACTCCGGGTATCGATAGTGAATGTACAAATTACTTTAATACTGTAATACAGATACTAGAATATTGGGGCCATTATACACTTTTAGTGATATATCTTAAATACAGTGACATATTTTAATAATCACCTCTGATATATTTCAAATTTTGTTTGGATGTAAAGGTATTAACTGTTCGTTTGGAAAAGTATATTCATTTTATAACTTAACACGCTTCTTTTAAGTAAAAGCGTAATCCATGATTGTTTAAATTATTGTAAACATTGCTCTTAATAATAAGAAAAAGATTAAAAAAATGATTATAACTAATCATATTAGCTAACTAAGCTAATGAATACGCTTTTCCAGTCAAAACATTTACTGCTTACTACTTCCATAAAATAATAAACTCTATTTAATACTAGATTGCCTAAGGGAGTAATTTTGACTGCTTTTTCATTTGCAAAAAATGTATAAATAATGATGCATTAATTTTTTTTTTCCAAATGAAATTTTTTTTATTGTTAACATTTACTAATAACTTGTTATATAACTGTAAATAATATAAAAAAACATAAAAAATTTATTAAGCAAATTTCTTTACATATTAGTTATTTTTTCACAATGCAGTCATTTTGACTGCTTTCGGGCAATATAGTTATATACTAAGTTTCAGTCTTTCTAGTGTTAATTATGCAGTACAAAAAATTTTTAAATTAGAAAAACTCTAATTTTTTGTCTTTACTATAGCAGCTTGCTTTTGAAGTGAACAGAGTTATTCGGAGTATAGTTGTTCGAATAATTCAGTTTTCATTGCATTTGCAAGAAAATGAAGAAAAAAAGAAAGAAACGTTAAGGCATATCACACACAAATGATAAAATTATAAATGCCTTAATAACTTAAATATTCAGAAATTCTTAAATACAAGTAACATCAATTAACAAACTTTTTAAAATAGGCTTTAAAAAGTAAAAATAGGTAGACAAATAATTCCCAGATGAAATTAAAAATGTCTCACATATATTTAGGTTCAGTAATATTTTATAAAATCATATTTTAAAAGCTTTTCTACGTTGTCTCATGTTCGTACCCTTCAATTATGAACTGACTGTTCGCGAGCATTTAAAATGATATTTTCATTTATCTATATTATCGTAATTTTATGTAGCTATTTCGTTTTTAAGTTGTTATTTTCAAAATCTGAATTTAAATAATTTTACGTAATTTAATGATATTGCGGCAAACTCGTCATACCTTCTAAATTTGTCTCAAAATTTATTATTACGACTAAAAGCTGTTTTTGATGAGATTATTTGAATGCCATTTTTGGTAGTAATTACTAGGGAAAAAAATTAAGATTACTTCGAAAAATTAAACATTCATTTCAATTTTGCACGAACAGCCAATAAATGCGCTCCTAGCGGCGTACCATGACATTTTCGGACATGAATTGCTATACAACCCTCAATTCCAATAATATGCACAACCTCTCTTCGCTGTTTGTAACTGATGTATTGAATTATCCTTCATGCGTTTATGATCCTGAATTACTGAGTTGTAAAATGATTATTTCGTAACTGAGAACCAATCCGGCAGCTGCTAAAATTAATTTCTTTTCCAACTTGAACATGCCCAATGGTGTTACAGATGCAAATGACCTTAAATTTTCAAATGTCTTATCAATAAATAGACAATTAATAACTTTATGAGGCTTATTAAATAAATCACAATCGTTTTTAACATTAAATATTATCTCATTTTTAGCGTTAAGAACTGCGTTATCCATTTCAGCAGCTATTTTCACTAAAATTACGAATTCGCTAACGCAGATTATCGCCGACAGCACATAAGCTACAATTTTCGAAGTTGTTTCTTTGCTCGGTTGCAAAATAACACTTAAGGAATAGCAAACATTTACAAACTGATAGGCTAATAAAAGAAATAAAAGTGATGACAATATCGAATTAATCTTCTGCACAATACTTAGAAATCTTGAGTAACAATCAATGATGCTCTTAATTTTTCTTGGTGATACTGCGTCTTTACATTTTGCACTCAGTAATTGGTTCCACGATAAAATTAACTGATAATTCTCAGATAGAGATAAGTATATAATTGCTGCCGTTATAAACGGTATATAAGCAGAAAAAAAATACGACCAGCTGCTAATTATTTTTGCAAAAATATTAATGGATTTCGAAACGTAATACGACAAAGCATCATCTTTTGTAAATCCAAATGTAATTCTTCCAACATTTTTTATACTTGTATTAGTTCTGTAAATGTTTAATATGCCTTGTACCGATACTAAAAGAAATAAATATTTAAAGAACTTTGTATATATCACGCAATTGTGATCTAAACCTTTCTGTGTTATTTTTTGAATTGTTTTGATGGAATTAAATAAACTTCTAAGTTTCACACGTAAACTTATACTCATACATATTATAAATAGCAAATCCAAGTTATGTACTAAAACATTGGGTTTACTCGAGTAGTTTAAGAAATTGGGTGATAAAAAATAATTGATTGTATTAATTGTGACAATGTAAGAAGAGGCCGATACGCATAAAATAAAATACAAATTTTGAAAAACCATTTGAACTTTTTGAGACAAAATGGAGGTGTAATGGCTTTCAAAGGAGCTTATGCCAAAGAATTTCAACATTACAACCAAAATATTCCAATCGTTTTTGTTAGCAATGAGATTTGCACCATATCTTCGCGTAGTCATTGAAATATGTGACAAACTTCTCCGATTCATTTTTTTTTGAAATATTAAAACGATTTTAAATAGTTTTGAAGCAAGTTTTATATTTAAATTGATGGAACTCCGTTTGGCAAAAACAACAATAACTTCAAATTTTTTTATTTTGATTTCCCTCATCAATCATTATGAAATTTGAAAAAACTTTATCACATAATCATTTCTTTTTCTTTCAGTTATGTTTCATTTATTTCAAATAAAATATGCTTTTAATAGATTTTATTTTGATGTATGAGTTTATTATTATTATTATTATACTCAGTTGTTTTGAGGAAAATTAACCAAAATTCTTCCCTTTTTTTAAAAATAGAAAAGAATCGAAATTCCAGAAATATTTGCTTGAAATATTAAGAAACTACTAGAGAAACAAATTTTTTTATTCATAAATGTAACCAAACGGCAAGTTCCGGATCAATTAGCAAGTTGACCTGCAAGAAGTTGATATCCATTTATATTTTCTCTTAAAAACCCATTACTCACAATATTTGTTCCTTCTAAATATCATTACATATGAGAGTTTTCTATATAAATGTTATTACCACAAATTTTTTCCTTCTAAATATCATTATACAAAAATTTTTTCCATCTAAATATCATTACCATAAATTTGCTTTCCTCTAAATATCATTGCACATAAGCTTTTCCTCTTAAATATCTATTCATATAGACTAATCATTCTAAATATCATTATTCATAGACTATTTATCTTTAACACAATTCTCACTTTTAAAATAGATTCCTACTTTCATCCATTCAATTCATTGTTTCTAATATAAACTCGTGAGAATTGCATTAATTTGAAATAGTGTGGTTGATCAAAATGTAAATATTATAAAACCTTCCACACTTTAAATAGATTCCTACTCTCATTCACTCAATCGTTTGCTTATAATAAAAGTCCTAGAGATTTGGATAAATTGAAATATTGTTACTGATTAAAATATAAATGTTACAAGAATATAGAAATACAATAAAATAGTATTTAATTTTTTACATACATATAATATTCAATTATATATTTTTTCTATCTAATTAATACTGTTTAGTTAGATTCTGAATAATTGATGTAAACAGAATATTTTGTTACAAAACAGAATTCACAATATTTAGTTACATTTTCTTCTGAATATTCAATCAATATTTCTTAATCAAACATTTTGAACATTAAATGCATGACATTCAATATCCCTTTACTAATGCTTAGATATATATTCCATGGATTTAGTTGATAATATTCACCGGCATTCTGAGTATTTAACAAATAATATTCAACTATATAAATTTAAAATTGCATTTTAACCAGAAAGTTTATCAATAGATGAGTTTGAAACTCAAGTCCTCAGGTAACAGCTTTAAATACGACAGAAATCTCACAACATTTTGAAAACATTTTAATAGCTTAAAAAGTAGATAATGTTTAAAGTATCTTGAACACGCCTCTCTATCGATTTTCATTTCTTATTTGGCTAATTTATTGAAGTGACAACTTTTTTTCAATAAAAATCAATCGAAAAGCATTGAGTCATTGTAAAAAATAATGGATCATTTCGAATAAAAATATTTTGGAAAATAAAAAATATCTCGCAAAAATACTCTATAAACTAAAGTCCAATCTAATCAAGCTAAATTAATATTTGAATTATTTTTTGTTGTTGATGATTTTTTAAGCTTTGTTGTCAAAAATGTTATAAAATGTTTAAAAAAAAAAGAAGAAAAAAAACGTTATCACATGCAAATGATACATTTTACAATAAATGCCTTAATAACTTAAATATTGAGAAATTCTTAAATACAAGAAACATCAATTAACGATCTTTTAAAATAGACTTTTAAAAGCGAAAAGTAGGTAAACAATTATTTCCCAACTGGGGCCAAAAATGTCTTTTATATATTTATAGGTTCAGTAATATTTTATAAAATCATATTTTAAAAGCTTTTCTACTATGTCTCTGTTTATTGTATTCAGGGTGAATTTGTACAGCCGCAACAAACTTCGAATGGAGGTAGGGTGCATAATAGAAAATTGAAATTTATTTAGTAGTCCAATGTTCGAAAATGCTATCGCACGCCGCTAGCGGCACCTTTCAATAATGAACTGACTGTTCGCGAGCATTATAAATGGTACTTTTATTTATCGATATTATCATAATTTTATATAAGTATTTCGTTTTTAAGTTGTTATTTTTAAAATCTAAATTTAAATAATTTTACGTAATTCAATGATATTGCAACCAACTCGTCACATCCACTAAATTTATCTAAAAATTGATAATTACGATTTAAAGTTGTTTTTGAGTCTATTTGAATGCCATTTTTGGTAACAATTACTAGAAAAAAATTATGATTACTTCGAAAAATTAAAAATCCATTTCCATTTTGAACGAACAGTCAATAAATGCGCTCCTAGCGGCGTATCATAGCATTTTCGGACATGAATTGCTATACAACCAATCCCTATAATACTCTCAACCTCTCTTCGCTGTTTATTACTGCTGTATTGGATTATCCTTCATGCATTTATGATCCTGAATTACTAAGTTGTAAAATGATTATTTTGTAACTAAGAACAAATCCGGTAGCTGCTAAAATTAATTTCTTTTCCATCTTGAAATGGTGATACAGATGCAAATAACCTTAAAATTTTAAATGTCTTATCTATAAATAGACAATTAATAACTTTATGAGGTTTATTAAATAAATCACAATCGCTTTTAACGTTAAATATTATCTCATTTTTAGCGTTAAGAAATGTGGTATCCATTTCAAGAGACATTTTTACTAAAATTAAGATTTCGCTAACACTAATTTTCGCTGACAGCAGATAAGCTACAATTTTCGAAGCTGCTACTTTATTTGGAAGCAAAATAGCACAGGAATAGCAAACATTTACAAACTGATAGGCTATTAAAAGAAATAAAAGTGATGACAATATCGAATTAACCTTCTGTACAATACTTAGAATTTTTGTATAACAATCAATGATACTCTTAATTTTTCTTCGTGATACTGCGTCTCTACATTTTGTACTCAGTAAATAGTTTCACGATAAAATTAACTGATAATTCTCTGATAGAGATAAGTATATAATTGCTGCTGTTATAAACGGTATAAAAGCGGAAAAAATATACAACCAGCTGCTTATTATTCTGAAAATATCAATGGATTTCAAAACGTAATATGATAAAACATCATCGCTTGCGAATCCAAATGTAATTCTTCCAACTTTTGTTATACTTGTATTAGTTCTGTAAATGTTTAATAGGCCTTGTACCGATACTAAAAAAAATAAATATTTAAAGAACTTTGTATATTTCACGTAATTGTGATCTAAACCTTCTTGTGTTATTTTTCGAATTGTTTTGACAGAATTTAATAAACTTCTAAGTTTCACGCGTAAACTTATACTCATACATATTATGAAGAGTAAATTCAAGTTATGTACTAAAACATTGGGTTTACTCGAGTAATTTAAGAAATTGGGTGACAAAAAATAATTGACTGTATTGCTTATAACAGTATAAAAAGAGGCTGATACACATAAAACAAAATACAAATTTTGAAAAATCGTTTGAACTTTTTGAGACAAAATGGAGGTGTAATGGTTTTTAAAGGAGCTTATGCCAAAAAATTTTAACATTAGAACCAAAATTTTCCAATCGTTTTTGTTAGTAATGAGATTTGCACCATATGTTCGTGTAATCATTGAGAGACGTGACAAACTTCCTCTATCCATTTTTTTTGAAACTTTAAAAAGATTTTAAATCGTTTTGAAGCAAAGTTTATAGTTAAATTGATGGAACTCCGCTTGGCAGTAACAGCAATAACTTCAACTTTTTTTTAGTTTGACTTCCTTTCTCAATCACTATAAAATTTGAAGAATCCTTATCACATATTTGTTTATTTTTCTTTCAGTTATGTTTCATTTAATTCAAATCAAATATGCTTTTAATAGTTATTCAGATTTAATTTTTGATGTATTAAGTGTATTATTATTATTATAATTATACTCAGTTGTTTTGAAGAAAATTTACCAAAATTCTTCTTTTTCTTTTAAATACATTCATTGAAAGAAATTAAAATTCTAGAAATACTTACCTAAGATATTAAAAAACTACAAGAGAAACATATTTTTATATTCATAAATATAATCAACCGGCAAATTCTGAATCAATTAGCAAGTTGAACTGCAGGAAGTTAATATTCATTTTTTTTTCTAAAAAAACTCATTACGCATAAAAATTGTTCCTTCTAAATATCATTACACAAAAACTGTTTCCATCTAAATATAATTAATATAAATTGTTTTCTTCTAAATATCATTACACATAAGCTATTTCCTTCAAAATATCATTACACATCTGCTTTTCTTCACAGATATCAATGCATATAGACTTATTATTCCAGATTCTATTATTTATAGACTATTTTTCTTTAACGAAATTCACACCATTTGAATTGAATCCTACCTTCATCCGTTCAATTCATTACTCCTAATGAAAAGCTCGTGAGATTTGCATTAAATTGAAATAATGTTGTTGATTAAAATATAAATATTATAAAAATTTCCCACACTTTAAATAGATTCCTATTCTTATCCCTTCAATCGCTGCTTATAATGAAAGTTCTTGAGATTTGGATAAATTGAAATATTGTTGCTAATTAAAATCTAAATGTTATAAGAATATAGAAGTACAATAAAACAGTTTTATGTAGACTTAATTTATAATATTCAGCTATTTATCTTTATTATCTAATTAGTACTGTTTAATTACATTCCGAATATTTCATGTATACAGAATAATTTGTCAGAATAATTATATTGAAACAGAATTCACAATATTCAGTCACGTTTTCTTCTGAAAATTCTATCACTATTTCTCAATCATACATTTTGAATATTAAATGCATGACATTCAATATCCCTTTACTAATGTTTAGATATATATTCCATAGATTTAGTTGATAATATTCACCGGCATTCTGAGTATTTAACCAATACTATTCAACTATATAAATTTAAAATTGCATTTTAACCAGAAAGGTTTACAATAAATGAATTTGAAACTTAAGTCCTCAGATAACAGCTTTAAATACGACAAAAAACTCATAACATTTTGAAAATATTTTAATAGCTTAAAAAAGAGAACATGTTTTAAATATATTGAACTCGTCTCACTGTCGATTTTCATTTCTTATTTGACTAATTTATTAAAGTTATAACTTTTTTTTCTTGCAGGAATCAATCGAAGAGCATTGTGTCATTGTAAAAATTAATGGATCCTTTCGAACAAAAATATTTTAGCAATGAAAAATATCTCGCAAAAATACTTATTAAACTAAAATCCAATCTAATCAAGCTAAAGGAATATTTAAATTATTTTTTGTTGCTGATTTGTTAAGTTTTGTTTATTGTTAAAAATGTTATCAGCAACAATAAATTTAAGATGACAGTTTTTACTAAACTGTCAATTTTAAAATTGTTTTAAATTTTAATTTGTTTTCATAATTTTCCTTTCTAAGTAACGCGCAAATTTTCTAAGCAAAAAATATTCTTTTAGCATTCAAAGTTGAATTTTTTTTTGTGCAAAAATAATTGTTTTAAAATACTAGACACGATAAGAAATGTGTATTCAAATAGTGTTACAATAAGCTACTAGAATATAATATTTTATTTTACAAAATTTTCAAATTACATGCTTAAAACTTAATTATTCCTTTAAAAGTGTTGAAGAGTACAAGTTGCTTATTTTAGCTAACTAAACTAGCTAACTTTTAGCTAACTAACTAAACTAACTAAACATTTGACCAGGCAAAATATTTACTGCTTGTTACTTCCATAAAATAATAAACTCTATTTAACACTAGATTGCCTAAGGGAGTCATTTTGACTGTTTTTTAACTGATTTTTCATTTGGAAAAAAATTTATAAATAATGATGCATAAATTTAATTTTTTTCCGAATGAGGTAATTTTTTTATTGCTAATATTTACTAATAACTTGATATATAACTTTAAATAATATAAAAAATATTAAAAATTTATTAAACAAATTTCTTTACACATTAGTTATTCTTTCACAATGCAGTCATTTTGACTGCTTTTGGGCTATATAGTTACATACTAAGTTACAGTCTTTCTGGTGTTAATTATACAGTACAAAAAATTTTAAATTTGAAAAACTCTAATTTTTTGTCTCTTCTATGGCAACTTGTTCTTCAAGTGTACAGAGTTATTCGCAGTAAAGATGATTAAGCTTTCACTGCATTAGTAAAAAAAAAAAAAAAAAAAAAAAAACGTTAAGGTATATAATATACAAATGATGCATTTTACAATAAATGCCTTAATAACTTAAAAATTCAGAAATTCTTAAAAAAAGTAACATCAATTAACAATATTTTAAAATAGGCTTTTGAAAGTAAAAAATAGGTAGACAATTATTTCCCAACAAAATGTCTTCCATATATTTAGATTCAGATATTACATATACTTAGATTAGATATTTTAAAAGCATTTCAACGTTGTTTCGATTTATTAAACTTAAGGTGATTTTGTACAGCGGCTACAAACTTGGAACGGAGGTAGGGGGCATAATAGAAATTGAAATTTACTTAATAGTCCAATGCTCGAAAATGCTAACTCGCGCCGCTAGCGGCACCTTTCAATTGTGAACTGACTGTTCGCGAGCATTAAAGTGGTACTTTTATTTATCTAAATTATGGTAATTTTATGCTTTTGAGTTGTTATTTTTAAAATATGCATTAAAATATTTTTACGCAGTTCAATGATATTGCGACCTACTTTCGAAGCTCACTAAGCTTGTCTCCAATTTAATAATTACGATAAAAAGCTGCTTTTTGCACCTATTTGGATGCCATTTTTTGGCAATAATTACTCGGAAAATAAAATTAAGATTACTTCAAAAAAATAAAAAGCATTTTCAAGTTTTCACGAACAGCCAATTAATGCGCTCCTAGCGGCGTACCATGAAATTTTCTGACATGAAATGCTATACAACCCTCAATCATTATTATATGCTCAACCTCACTTCGCTGTATATAACTGTATTGAATTATCCTTCTTGCATTTATGATCCTGAATTACTTAGTTGTAAAATGATTATTTCGTAACTAAGAACCAATCCGGCAGCTGCTAAAATTAATTTCTTTTCTAACTTGAACATGCCCAAAGGTGTTACAGATGCAAATGACCTTAAATTTTCAAACGTCTTATCTATAAGTAGACAATTAATAGCTTTATGAGGCTTATTAAATAAATCACAATCGTTTTTAACGTTAAATATTATCTCATTTTTAGCGTTAAGAACTGCGTTATCCATTTCAACAGCTATTTTCACTAAAATTAAGAATTCGCTAACACAGATTATCGCCGACAGCACATAAGCTACAATTTTCGAAGTTGTTTCTTTACTCGGTTGCAAAATAACACTCAAAGAATAGCAAACATTTACAAACTGATAGGCTAATAAGAGAAATAAAAGTGATGACAATATCGAATTAACCTTCTGTACAATACTTAGAAATCTTGAGTAACAATCAATGATGCTCTTAATTTTTCTTGGTGATACTGCGTCTCTACATTTTGTACTCAGTAAATTATTCCATGATAAAATTAACTGATAATTCTCTGATAGAGATAAGTATGTAATTGCTGCTGTTATAAACGGTATATAAGCAGAAAAAAAATACGACCAGCTGCTAATTATTTTTCTGAAAATATTGACGGATTTCAAAACGTAATACGACAAAGCATCGTCATTTGTAAATCCAAATGTAATTCTTTCAACATTTTTTATACTTGTAATAGTTCTGTAAATGTTTAATAGGCCTTGTACCGATACTAAGAGAAATAAATATTTAAAGAACTTTGTGTATATCACACAATTGTGGTCTAAACCTTCTTGTGTTATTTTTCGAATTGTTTTGATAGAATTTAATAAACTTCTAAGTTTCACACGTAAACTTATACTCATACATATTATGAATAGCAAATCCAAGTTATGTACTAAAACATTGGGTTTACTCGAGTAGTTTAAGAAATTGGGTGATAAAAAATAATTGAATGTATTAATTGTGACAATGTAAGAAGAGGCCGATACGCATAAGATAAAATACAAATTTTGAAATATCGTTTGAACTTTTTGAGACAAAATGGAGGTGTAATGGCTTTCAAAGGAGCGTATACCAAAAACTTTCAACATTATAACCAAAATATTCCAATCGTTTTTGTTAGCAATGAGATTTGCACCATATATTCGTGTAGTCATTGAAAAACGTGACAAACTTCTTCGATTCATTTTTCTTTTTTTTGAAATGTTAAAACGATTTTAAATCGTTTAAGAGCAACGTTTATATTTAAATAGATGGAACTCCGTTTGGCAATAACAGCAATAACTTCGACTTTTTTTTAGTTTGATTTTCCTCATCAATCACTATAAAATTTGAAGAATCTTTATCACATGCTTGTTTCTTTTTCTTTCAGTTATGTTTTATTTATTTCAAATCAAATATGCTTTTAATAGTTCTTCAGATTTTATTTATGATGTATTAAGTGCATTATTATTATTATACTCAGTTGTTTTGAAGAAAATTAACCAAAATTATCCTTTTTCTTAAATACATTCAATGAAAGAAATTGAAATTTCAGAAATATTTGCTTAAAATATGAAGAAACTGCAAGAGAAAAAAATTTTATATTTATAAATATAACCAACCGCCGAATTCTGGATCAATTAGCAAGTTGAATTGCAAGAAGTTGATATCCGTTAATTTTTTTTCTAAGAAAACCTATTTAACATAAAAATTGTTCCTTCTGAATATCATTACTCATGATATTTTTCCATCTGAATATAAATACCATAAATCGTTTCCTTCTAAATACCATTACACAAAAACTGTTTCCATCTAAATATCATTACTATAAATTGTTTTCTTCTAAATATCATTACACATAAGCTATTTCCTTCAAAATATAATTACACATATGCTTTTCCTCATAAATATCAAAGCATATAGACTTGTTTTTCTAGTTACCATTATTTATAGACTATTTTTCTTTAACAAAATTCACACCCTTTAAATGGAATCCTACTTTTATCCATTCAATTCATTACTCCTAATATAAGCTCGTGAGATTTGCATTAACTTGAAATAATATTGTTGATTAAAATATAAATATTATAAAAACTTCTCTCACTTTAAATAGATTCCTACTCTTAGCAATTAAATCGTTGCTTATAATGAAAGTTCTAGAGATTTCGATAAACTAAAATATTGCTGCTAATTAAAATATAATTAGCAATAATATCTTAATTAGATTATAGAAATTATATATATTATAACAGATTATATAGAAGTAAAATAAAAAGGCTTTTATATAGACTTACTTTATAATATTCAATTACATATTTTTATGATCTAATTAATACTGTTTAATTGCATTCTGAATAATTCATGCAAACAGAATATTTTGTTACTACACAGAATTTACAATATTCAGTTACGTTTTCTTCTGAAAATTCAATCAATATTCCTCAATCATACATTTTGAATATTAAATGCGTGACATTCAATATCCCTTTACTAATGCTTAAACATATATTCCATAGATTTAGTAATATTCACCGGAATTCTGAGTATTTAACTAATACTATTCAACTTTATAAATTTAAAATTGCATTTTAACCAGAAAGGTTTACAATAAATGAGTTTGAAACTTAAGTCCTCAGATAACAGCTTTAAATACGACAGAAAACTTATAATATTTTGAAAGCATTTTAATAGCTAAAAAGAGAGAAGATGTTTTTAGTACCTTGAACACGCCTCACTATCGATTTTCTTTTCTTATTTGACTAACTTATTAAAGTGATAACTTTTTTTTCTATAAAAATCAATCGAAGAGCATTGTGTCATTGTTAAAACGAAAGGATCTTTTCGAATAAAAATATTTTGGCAATAAAAAATATACTCGCTAAAATACTTATTAAACTGAAATCCAATCTAATCAAGCTAAATTAATATATTTAATTATTTTTTGTTGTTGTTGATTTTCTAAGCTTTGTTTATTGTTAAATGTGTTATCAGCAACAATAAAATTAAGATAACAGCTTTTACTTCAATGCAAATTTTAAATTTGTTTTGAATTTTAAATTGTTTTCATAGTTTTCCTTTCTAAGTAGCGCGCAAATTTTACAAACGAAATATATTCTTTCAACATGTATAGTTTAATGTTTTTGAGCAAAAATTATTGTTTTAAAATACTAGACACGATAAAAAATGTGTACTCAAATATTGTTGTAATAAGCTACTAGAATACTGCATTTTATTTTACAAAGTTAACAAAATACATGCTTAAAACGTAATTGTTCTTTTAAAAGCATTAGTTGCCAGGACGTTGAGTCCATATCCAGGAGGTCCTGAGTTTGATCCCTGCCTGCCGAAGACTCCCGTGAAGTAAATGGTGACTGGTGCACGTTAAATCTGTCGGGTCACAAAGTCCTCCAAGTCTTCCTAACAAATCAATACTTTTGGGGATACTAAATTGAAGATGGATCATTCTCTTTTTCAGATCAAAATTACGATCTGTGGATGAATGAATGGATGTATGAATGGGTCCGCTTTATAAACGGGTTGTATTGTATGGATGCAACGAAGTCGAATTCTTGGCCACTAGATGGTGCCACTGGAAAACAAAACGCACAAAATAAGAACAAGCTTGATTGGGACATGAAATAGAGAAGAGTTTAGGGGTGATCATTAGAAACTTCACTGAATTCATCAGGCAATCAAAGTCATTTTGATGTTTTAAGTTCCGCCTTCCTCAGTAGGGATTCGACGGATTTCGATATCATTTTTGTTTCTTCCCTTCGTAAAACAAATTTACAATCTCTTTCATACGTTTGACTTCATTTTCAGATCCGATCATTAGATCAAAAGTTATTCAGAGTGGTTTGATTTTTTTTCACTCCGTAAATAACAATATTAACAAATAATTATACTTCTTAGTAGACTAGTGTTCAGAGACTACTGAGATAGAAAAATTAAAGGTTTTTGACCTGAAATCACTTAAAAATCAAATGTCTCAAAAGACCTTAATTAAAGTTAAAAACAGTCTTATTTTATATTCATAACTCTTAGAAACGTGACTAAAATCTTGTAACTTATGTTTCATTTAAATTAAAACAATGTTTTTTATGTCAATGTTCTATGTTTTTCAATGTTTTAGTGTTAAAACAAGACAAAAATTTAAGTTTGAAATAATGTTTTTGCCACACATTATGAACGGTTTCATTGTCAATCATTGACGCAAGCCTGCATTTTCATTCTATTCCGATAAATACAAAAGTTTTGCCTCCTTTCTTTGTAAATTAAATTTTGTATTTTAACATTGTAAAAATGATTTGAAAGGTCAAATAATAGCTATTTTAATTGGTTTGTGTGTTGACGTCGTCACTAGATATATACTAATTGATCCATGATCCAAAGATAATACTGCGAATGTGTGTCCTACGTCAATTTAGATCGGAGAGCAGGTAATGTTAGAATCCACCCAGACTCCAAACAGCAGTGTCCAATCACCCAATTCGCTTCAATTTTTCGTCTCTTAATTTATTAGGGACCTTAAATTAGAGACTATTTTGAACTAGTAAGATACAATTGGAGAAAGCACAGTCCAACCAAACACCCAGCCCTCAGTACGGGTAATCGAGTCCCGATTCAAATAGTGGTAACTGTATTACACCAACTGGGTGGTGGTACTTTCTTTAATAATAGCAGTTTTAGAACTATTTGTTAGATATTTATTTGCTTATTATTGCACATACGTATACAGAATTGTGTATTCATTACAATGAACAGCTTAGAAATCTCCGTTCGTCATTTACTCATCCATTTTTCTCCTGCAAACGCTGAAGTTCGTCAGTAAGGAACGAACCTGTGGCCTACTGTATCGCTGTCCAGTACTTTAGTCTCTCGGCCATCACAGCCTGAATTGGGATAGGTTTTTTTTTTATTCATCACTTAGTCCCGCACTGGACTGATAGTTAAGACACGGTTCCCAGCAGATCGCCGAATTCAAGCATCACTGGCTGCGGTCAGTGTGCGGGTGGGTGACCAATTGGATTAGTTCGTTGTTTTACTGGGTACTGTGTCTTTAAGATCAGTCCACTGGGGGACTTTCTAGAGTGGCTTAAATATGTTTGTCAAAGTATATTATTAATTAGGAAATATAGTACTATATATAGTACTTAAAAATAGTACTTACAACGGTGTTAATAAGAAAAAAATTACACAAATTTTATGAGTACATCATGAAGATACATCACAGTGTTAAGGACAAAATCGAACCTGCGATCTAAGCATTTCGGGAGTGTTTGACGGAAGTAAAATAGTACTCGCCACAGTATTGATTGATTGATTGATTTGTTCACTTACGTCGCACTAGAGCTGCACAATGGGCTATTGACGACAGTCTGGGAAACATCCCATAGGATGATCCGAAGACGTGCCATCACAATTTTGATCCTCAGCTGAGGGGATGGCACCCCCGCTTCGGTAGCCCGACTACTTACACGCGAAGTCGAGCACTTTACGGTAGCACAGTTTAACGAGGACCAATACCGCACACCCTCGGTCCCTACGCAGACTGATCCAAGTGGTCACCCACCCGCACACTGACCGCAGCCAGTGATGCTTGACTTCGGTGATCTGCTGAGAGCCGTGTCTTAACGATCAGTCCACTGCGGGACAGTATTGATTGAATGTGCTTTAAAAGAAAATTGATGTTTAAAAAGATAAACATAGTTTGCGTGAAAAGGATGCATGAGCACAATCAAATCAACTTGTAATATTTTATTTTGTTATATTTATTTAAAATACTTTGTTTTAATCATGTTTTGATCGTATTATTTACATTACTTTCAAAGGATAAGAATATTTAAAAATTAAAATACATGCATTTACCATAAAAATATTTTATTAGCCGTCCGAGATATTGATCTACGTGCTGAATAATAGCATAGAAGGTAAGCTTATTATTTCAATTTTTATTATTTATGATTATTTAATTATTTGTGTTATTCGATTAATGTCGATTTATTATTTTAATAGAACAACCAACATGGTCGAATGTTGAAATAAAGCGTAATCATGAGAAATGTAAGGAAATTATTGTAATCATATATTTTTTTACCTATTATCGTTAAAATAGGATATACACAATCATCAAATTTTAAATTTAACACTGAGATTTACAAGAACTAATTAAGCATGAAATGAATCAAAGATTTGACTAAGACACAAGAAAAATTGTTTTTTTTTCTTTTTGCGTTTGAAAGGTCCTAATACCATAAAAATGGTTTACAAAAACATTTATAAGATGAAACAATTTTTAAGTGATAAAATTTTTCAACACAATACGAAAAATGGATCTTGAAAACTACAAAAGTGTTTTTGAAAAAGTTCAGTCTATCAAGTTGTCCCGGTACATAACTCAACTTTTCTTCACCAGTTAAATTAAAATTTAAATTGTTATTTAAAACTATATAAAATAATATTAAAACTTTATTTAGACTTTACAATAGCATTTAGAAATGTCTTAATTTAACACATAGTTCACTTTTATCGACTGTTCACTGTGAAAAATAACAATTTTTAATATTACTGGGACACTTTAAAACTAAATTTCCCATAGTCATTTCGCAAAATGCATAATTCTCGGGTATCAATATCTTGCACAAAAGTCATTCTTGAAAATATTGTCCTATATTTCGAATTTGATTTTTACCTTTGTTTGAAAAGTTGTTAAAATCTCATGTTTTGAGAAAAATTGTATCATATAAATTAAATGTTTATATTTGTATTGAAGGACCTACATTTTTTCTTCATCAATATTTTCTAAAATAATCGTTTTTCAAAATGGTATTGTACGGTTATTGCATTTGTTCTGTATATTTGTCTGAAATGGTTGTCGCAATATCATGTTTTAGAAGAAGAAGAAAATTAAACATTACATAGAGCTGTGAAATTATTTTCACACATTTCCGCAGCAAAATCAATATTTTTTTTTTTTTGCAGCAATATTTTTTTCAAAAAACCTTATTTAAAAATGTGTTCTATTACTTGCCAATTTCGAAAAAATTTTGTAAAAAACTTGTTTAAAATATTAAGTTGACAGGCACGGGATATCTTCTTTTCTTTCTTCTTTTTATAAGTTTATCTCCAAAACAAAACAAATGTAGAGAACAATTTCTTAAACCAAGAATCAATTTTGACAGTAATAAACATCGCAAACTTTGCTTATTAATTTTACTATTAACCAATAAAAAATATCAGTTGGGGATCAATGGTTTAACAGGAGTATTATCAATAAAATTGTACCGCATACTTGCTAATTGGAATTGAACTAACCTCCAAAATTTTCTTTGTTGGAGGAAATCTTAATTGTTTTTTATTATATGTGTCATTCTAATTTTAAAAATGCCTCGTATTTTCTTCTATCAGCCATACTTTTCAAAACTCGATAAAGCTAAATTGCAAAATATGCAAAGATTGCAGTTCTGCGAAAAACAAAACTGCTGCCTGGTATTTTAAACTGGTTCCTCTTATACATACTTGGTATTTTAATATGCTCATATCAAGCATTGAAATTTTAATATTTTGTCAGCTTAATATAAGAAACTTAGCCCAGTTACTCTGATTTTTCTAAAAGGTAGCTCAATTTCGAAGAGGTACGACAAATCTTTAAAAAGAGAGCTCGTAGAGAAAAGATAATTCCTATCAATTTTTAAAACATTTTTAGCTATAGTAAAAATAAAAAAAAATTTCGAAACCAATTTTGAAATCCGCGCAACGAACATAACATACTTTGTGGGATTTAAAAAGAAAAAATGAAATAAGTAAAATAAGAAGTCAGATCTTTCGCAAGTTATATATGAAAATAAGGCTTATAGAGATGTTTAAGCTGATGTCATTTCACTTACTTGTCCTCTGGAAATATATCAATGATCAACCAGTTACAGATGCAACCAATAGGAATACGTTTCTATTGGGATAGGAATATGAATCGTCCAATAGGAATAGTGCAAAAGGAAATTGGTTGAATGATAGTGTAACACTGATCTAGTTTATTTCATGACTTGGACATCTGTATAGGTTTAAAAAAAAATTCATAAATTTAAAACTAGTACTATAGATTTATTTAAAAGATCAAATCAAAAATTTCAGTCACCAAAATGGCTGTTGTCAATATTTGATCAACAAATTAATAACTACTGATCAGGCAAATAATATTGAGATTATTAAATAAATAATCGGAAGAAATTGAAGCCGTAAGATATTATTTGATTAAAAACTATATTCGCTTCAGAAATATGTAACTAAGGGAAAGCATTCGACATGCTTCAAGCGCTCAAAAACAGGCATCTAATTTCAAGACTTGCTAGACGTGGATGAGAAGAAACAAAAGTGATTTGAAATTTAAAACGTAAAGTTGCCAGCAAAAATGGAAAAATAAAATTGAAAAATAAAATAGGAAAACCACAGTAGCCGAAAGAGAGAAAGAGAAGAAAAAATTGAAAAAACAGAATAATAAAAACCGCAGTAGCTGAGAAGAACGAATCAGGGTAAAATGCATTTCCGCTTGCAAGAATAATAACAAGATTCCAGGACATCAACTCTATGTTTTATATTTCAAATCACTTTTTTTTTTCATTCACGTCTGAAAAGTCTTGAAGATGGGCATCTGTTTTTGAGTTCTTGAAACTGAAATGTCGACTGCTTTTTTTTTCTTTTTTTCTATTTCTAAATTTTTGAAAGGAAGCTTTAATCAAGTAACATTGGGATTAATTATATAAATCTGTACATTCCTTTCTATTATCAATTTCTGTACAAAGGAAATTGTTAAGTTAAAAAAAATCAATTCAGTTAGTAATTAAGTTCAGACTGCTGAAGTTTGATTTGTAGTTATGTTAAAATACGCATAACTAAATTTGAACGCTCTCTGCGAAATTGTTCTACCATTGTACTACCTAATAATAGTTTGTTTTATTTAATTCACCACTACTAGTTAAATTCAAAATTGTATAGTTGCACTTTTTACACACTGGTATTAGATGTGTTAGATTTAAAGTGAAAGCAAAAATAAGTCTGTAATTATACCCAAACTTAAGCTACCGCTTTTTATTTTTTACTATCCTGAATCTGATTCAGTATGACTACATTTATGACTCACCCGTCCCGAAAAGGTTAATAAGATGTTAAAGTTAACCATATTTCTGTAAGCTTGAAACTTACTATTGGTAATCAAGTTCAAGACTGGTTAATATAGACAAAAATAAAGTTCGACTTACCTCCGTATTTAAATGAAGCAAATTAAAGTGGTACTGCTGTTTAAGATGTTGCCATACAACGGGAGAAATTTTTCGCCGCGAATTCTCTTCCACCTCTATTAACAATTTACAATTTCATGTTCAAGTGAACCATAAAGATGTTAAAGTTAACCATATTTCTGCAAGTTTGAAACTTGCTATTGGTAATCAAGTTCAAGACTGGTTAATATAGACAAAAATAAAGTTCGACTTACCTCCGTATTTAAATGAAGCAAATTAAAGTGGTACTGCTGTTTAAGATGTTGCCATACAACGGGAGAAACTTTTCGTCACAAATTCTCTTCCGCTTCTATTAATCATTTACAATTTAAAAGAAAGAAAAATTAAGTTCAAGCAAACCAAGAGTAAACCATGAAGTTTCAATTGCTGAAAAATATTTTCAAAATATCAAAGTGCACACAAATTATTGGAATAGAACTCATCCATTGTGTATCTGCTCATAATTGTTTTTCGTTTTGATATTTTAATACTTTTTCAGTACTTCATGGCTTACTTTAGGTTTGTCTGAACTTACTTTTACTATATTTTGAATTAGTTATGGAGGCAAAAGATAACTTGCGACGAAAAGTTTCTCCCAAGGTATGGCATCCTCTCAACTAGGACTAAAATTTCTGCCAGCTTATGCTAATAACACTTCACTTTTTAAATTTCGAATCCTTATTCCATTAACTTCAAGCAATGAATTAAAGAAAGTCAGTTTTTTTCAAAGAAAGAAATTAGTTTTAATCTAGTATTACTTGCTCCTTAATTAATTTGAATTTTTCGAATGCTAGCATTAAATAACATCTTCAAACATTTTAAACGAATTACTGTTTAAGATTTTTATTTGTTAACATTACAGACAATTCCAAATTAACTCAGCATAAGGGAAATTTCCCAATAGAATATCTCTCTACCGAAATAAAAGTATGCTTTGTGTTTATTTTCTAACATCATAGATGACGTCAAGAAAGTAAAATAAAAATTTCTAAATCGCTTTACTTCGGCAAAAATTTCTAAGCCTTAAGGATATTATTAGCAGGGGGATTTAACAGAAATCGCAATTAGTTCACTCGCTTTAACTCCAGGAAAGAAGAATTAATTAATTTGCCTCGGTCCAACGACTTGAGGAGAGAATCATGAATCTTCATCATTGGCTCATCACTCAATTTAAATAAAATGACATTTTTTCTGAGAATTATACTGGCTTTTTTATCCTTCTAATTTATTAATTTATCGCTATGGTGGTTGATGTTCTAGAGCAGCGTGAAACTTTAGTTCAGGCTTTGGCGAATGTTTCGCCGAAAAGAGACAATTGTTTAATGAGGAAATAATTAATGATGTAATAGAAGAAGAGAAATTACCACTTGAAGTTTTTATTCTAGTAGGGTTTGAATTGTTGGAGCTCAGAGACGTGCTGTTTTTGTACGTTTTCTGCCTAGGTTAGATCAGAATCCCTTAAAAGTGATACATTTATTAGGATAATTAAAAATATTAATTAAAAATATTAATTAAAAAATATTAATTAAAAATATTAATTAAAATATTAATTAAAAATAAAAATTTGTTTTGAAGAATATATTTTAAACTCTAGATCCCGAAGCATTAAACTATAGAAGAAAATACTAAACTATAGAAGAAAATACAGTTTTCATTTACAAATACGTAGCTGCGATGAAAGTTAAATCATAAATGCAATTCGTTTTTTTAAAAAAAAGAATCAATGAAAAAAAAAATCAATCAAAAAAGGTATAAGAAAATTAGCATAATTTAGCCACAAAACTGCCCAATAGTTTGTAAAACGAAATTTCTCATCTTTCGTATAATTTTTCATCTATCTATATAAATTCGCCTTATTTGTTTACGAACTTAAACATAAAGTTGCTATTTTTTTTCGAAATTTCCATTTGTTTGAAAGTTATTCAAATTTTAATGATTTTTGCGAGTTTTTCCTCAATTCAATTTAACGTCTAAGTTTTAAATTGAAGCAGTTAACTAAAATTAATGACAGGATAAGTACGTTCCTGAAAAAAATTAAAAAGTGGTAGATAAATAAATAAAATAAAATATATTAAGTTTGTGTCCACCTCTAGGCTTAATATTTCCAAATAATTATAACAAATTGTGAAATGTGATAAATAGAATTCTTAAATTTAAACTGAAGTCTAACAATAAGAAATTTATTACTTCTTTATTAGACTAATTACAAAACTTTTAAAATTTTCTAAGAACTGCACTAATTCTGTAGTAATGTAGGGAAATGAAGATCTTTACGATGCAATATAATATAAACATGCGATAATGAATGAAATCTGTTACTTCCTAATAGTAGTGTATTTCATTCATTACTAATTCAATGCTTCCTACTATTGGGATTTTAATTTCATCCCATTTAAATACAAATGAATGAATAACAGCGATAAATTGAAAACTTTCATTATAAATTTTAATTTGGAGACAATCGCTCCTACTCGAGTTGACAAATCTTATACAAACAATGCAAATGTATTGCCATCATACGCAATTCCTGATTATTTATTTGAAATTTCTTCTGATTAAAATGGCTATGTTTATCTTCTCAAAATACAGTCACCACTGACGATAAATATTAATTTCTACTACATCTGCGTTGCTTTAATCGGGTTATTCCCTTCAAATAATCGATTAATTGTTTCCTAGGATCTAAAGCGATAAGCTCTGGAATTACAGCAATTTCTGATTTAACACTGACAGTTCTCAATTGTTGGAAGTTCTGCTGTGTACTAGCTTCAATTATATAAGGAAAATAGGCAGATGTTGTATTAGGTCAGAATATTGTACTAGGGTAATGCCTAAACACGTTTTGTCGATGTATAATGACGCTTGTTTTAAATTGAAAATTGTAATTATGGAAAAGCTTGAATACGGTGCTCTTGTCTTGCATATAAATACTCGTAGATTTATTTCAATATTTTACGAACGTTTAAATAATTAAATAGTATAAGAAAACACGTAATTACACGAAAAATAATGTTAATTATTTAATCCCTTCATGACCTAGTTATTTTTCTTTTGAATTTCTTATGTTTTATTAATAGTTATATGGAATACATTCTATTTTGCCAGAATTTAAGTTTACATTTAAATTTCAAAGTTGGAAAGTATACTTCTTATTTTTTATTGAAATACCATTCATTATTTTTTAATAAACCATTTACTGTCATAAAGAAAATTAAATTTAGCGGAGATTATTGGGTATGAAAGGACGAAAAGTATGTAGCAATATCAAGAGTACATCACATTCTGCACAGGTGTAGCATGTACATGCATCCTTTTATTGTCCTTTGGTGTTACATTTCCTACCTCTTCCATAGTTGGAAACCATCTAAACAATAGATGGCAGCACAAAACTGAAACGGAAATTACAGTTCCCAACGTTATAATAGCAAGTCCTATGTATTACAATGGGTCTCACCCTTTCCAAAGGTGAATTTTGTAAGATCATATAGGTGGGAAGTATTCTTCCCAAGGCCCACGAAAGGGTTACGATTCGAACACAATTGTTTAGAGATGTCCAAAAAGTTCATTCCCGGCAACCTCTGGAAGATCTAAATATGCGAGGTGCTCCAAAATTACCACTTAATATGGTATATTTTTATATTTTTTGAGTCCTTATCAAAAGTCAAGACAAAAAGTATATACAATGGGGGGAGGTATCCATATTTATTATTTAAGCGAGTAAAAAGCATAAACATTATTGAATTCTGAAACTCACAGTTGAAGGAGGAGGGATACGAGCCATCTTTTTACTACTGAACTAGTCTTCTTTTAACTGCAAGTGGCTCATATGAGTCACTTGCAGTTATACAACTTTATTTAACTGTATGAAATTCATCACATAAATAAAAAAACAGTTATTTTTATCTAACTTATTTTGAGAAACTTTATGAATAAACTTAGACTGAAAAGTCTCACGAGTCTTTCTTTTTAACTTAAATCTGACCATTTTGTGATGCATTTGTTTCTACTAAAAATCCTTATCTGAAACAGTTTTTTTAAAATAAGAACTAGCCAATTTTCTAATCTGCATCCGTTAATTAAATAAAGAAACACACTAGCTATTTAACAAAGTTCTTTTCTACATTCACCAGATAACCAAACCATCAGATGGTAACCCATTCCAAGATTAAGCACATTTGAATAAAGGTAAGTACTGATAAAAAATCTCCAATTATGTCAAGTAACAGTAATGAAATATCTTCGTTTCAAATTAAGATGCCCACTTTTATAAAGACAACATAAAGCTGATTTTTGGACAGTTGGAATCCGCTTTCTCCATAAATCAAGTAAGAAGTGAAGTTTCTAAATACTGCTATTTAGTAAATGTTTTGGACCCCAATAATGTAACCAGAGGAAGCAAGCTAATCGCCTTATTCCTTGTATGGTAGTGAAAAACAGACTGCTAGAATCATATCTAAACTCAGCAGCGAAAGAAATTGAAATTGTTTTTCGAAAGCTTCGTCGTGATTTGAAATGACGTTTTTTCGCGAAATTTTCATAACTTCTGTGCGTTTACAACAGTTACTCATGACTGTTAGGACAAGTTTAGCCTATCTAAAGCCAGTGCTGTCTATGCTAAATCTAAAAATGGCGCAAACCGTCGATATGGAGAAAAGTCCCCGCTTTGTGGAAATGAAAAGCATTTGAAGTCTAATTTTTTAATATTTAAAATCTTACTCGAATGCCGCATTATCTGGTCTTATCAAAATTTGCAAACACTGAGAACAAGGCAGTGATTTTGATAATTTTTTTCTAGGTTGTAAAATATCGCCAAATTGATATTTTTTCAAAAATCGCCAAATTGGCGATTTTTGAAAAAATGTAATAACTTTTGAAATATTTAAGTTATTCGTCCGTTTTAAAACCCAGATAATTTCTTCACGGCAAGATGATATATATAGTTTAAAATCATAGTTTTGATTCAAGTGAAACATACTGGGGTTTAATTTTATTTTATTTTCCTAGCCAATGGAGCTTAGAAAAACCATGTTAGATTGCTTCTCTAAGAATTATGGCTTGGTGATGAAATCGATGTATCTTGCTATATAAGTTTCAGGAATTTATCGGAAAAAGAAATTTCAGATGAATTTTAAAAATCTATTTGGATTCCAAGATTCCTGTTAAAGTTAAACAGTTTCGGTGATGAAAGGTGACGGACTTAACAATTTAGTCAAAACGGCTAATAAAGTAATGGAGGTAACTCAAATCAACTACAATGAAGCAGAAACCTCCTTTGAAGTTTATACTCAAGATTTTGAAACAAGAATTTGTAATCTATAAAAAATCTATGTTTTATTTGAGAGAAGAAGTCACAATCTGCCGGCCTGGTTATAAGGGAAATTTAGTTAAGGACGTTTGTTATATGTCAGGTGTATTTCTTTAGTTGATTAACGAAAGCAGATTAGAAAAATAGCTACTTATTATGTTTTAATTTACAATAAAGTTTTAGATGAGGAATTTTAGTAGTAGACTTTAGTTAAACTTTTTTCTGACTTATAAGATAGACTTTTGAATCTAAAAGTTACGGTTGCATGTAAAGTTTCTCTAAATAAGTTAGACAAAAATAATTATTTTTATTCTATGTGATCACAGCAACGTATATATTATTTGAGTTGCTGTTACATAGATTGTATAACAACACAACGAAAAAAATATTTGGCTTGGACGAAAATTTAAATAATTTCAGTGGTTAATAATGGCGGATTAGTCGTGTGTTACTTCAAACAAGAAGCTTGATAAACACGCTTCTGCAATTCCTCCATATTTTGAATAAAATTCATTCATCGATAAATATTTCTGTAAAAACATAAACAAAAATATAAATACAGATTTCTTTTTTCTCCAAAGCCTAATATTGATCAGATTTTTTTTTTTGAAAAATTTCAAAACTGATAACCTACATCTTGCATCAATCATATTATCCAGAAAAGGTGGTGATGAAAAGAAATATTTACTTCGACCCAACTGCCACCAGCTCAAATCGATAGGGAGACTCGAACAAAGACGTTCGAGACTTTTTTTCATGCAACATTCCTAAGAATTCCAAAGTGGAATTTTTTGAAAAAAGTTATTTTGCGAGGAATAAATAATACATGATCGAAGGATGTGGGACACCCATACGTCGACATGGTTGAGCATGAAGTTGGGAAAAAATTGAACCACTTTCTTCACCCCGCCTCCACATCCCTTAAAAGGTTCGAATTGAATGAAAAGATCCATGTATGCAAAGCGAACATACCATTCATCATTTTAGTAGAATTTTTTTTTCAGTTTTGACAAGGGGTACTACTATCTTTTAGTTTGAATGAAATAAAGTTCATGGGTTAAACGCGGTCGAATCAATTATATAAAATATTCAAAAAATGCACAAAAAAGGGAGGTTTTTCTCTTTTTTAAATATTATTTATTATACAAAAAAAGGGGGAAATGATGAATAATTTTTCTCTTATTAGTTTTCTAGGCTTTAAAATGACGTGAACGGCGGGGAAAAATTTTAAAGCAAACTGTCAGAATGTTTTTATGAAAAAATGGCTTAAAAATAAAAGTTTTGAAGCATTGCGACTTTTAAAGACTTAATAATGATTTTTTTTTCTTTTTAAAGCTCGAGGAAACATTTTCGAAGATAAATAGCATGGGTGATTCGCTAGTTTCCGTGGAAAAAAATAACACACTTTTTTAATAAATGTTTACGTTTTTTTAATATTTTTTTAATGAAATTTGATGGTTTGAGTTTTACGCACAATTGCTTTGGCTTGGGTTTTACGAGTAATTGCTTTTTAAATATTTCACAAATGATAATCTATACTTTTTTTAAAAATAAATTCAGCCCCCGGCTGTCGTACTTTAAATTATAGGTCTTTAATTTTTATATATTATTTACTATACTTAAAAATCTATACTCGATTCATGAAATGTAGTTTGTTTATTTATTTATTTTTTTTTTTGTAACCGTCGTTGAACAGCCGACCCAATTTTATGGGTTTACGACTTCTAATGTTCAACTCCGCAACTTTGTGATTTTGAACCCAATACAGAAGACAAAGGAACTCCTGGATCGAGTATTGGGAGAAAGTTGACTTAGTGGAGGACTTTTTGATGGAGCTAACCCGCATTTGCGTTACATGGAGAGGAAGACCATGAGAATCTCCCTCGGTTAGCCTGACGGCAAGGGGACTCTAACCCATGATACGCCTACCACTGAGGATATTTCACGTCAGCACTGTGGTCGGTGCAAGCCGGATGCGGAATTCATATCGACTGGGATTCGAACCCGGGTCGCCTCCCAGGTGAACGCTCGTTCCCCTGAGCCATCACGACTCATGAAATATAGTTTATTCCTTTTTTTTTNTTTTTTTTTGATGTCGCATATTTGCTTTTTCACTAGTATATTCATATATTAGCTTTTTTACACACCAATTCATTGAGTCGCCAAATCATTTTTATCTTTATGAACTGTTTATTCGAATATATAAAGGTTTGATCATTAGATTATACACACATATTTCATTGGTTTGCCTTTTTCTTCTTTCTTCATTCTTTTATTTTCTTTTATTTACTCGCTATATCAAATTTCGATACATGCTGTTTGCTAAACTGTATTAAATGACGATAAATTAATTTTTAATCCCCCCCCCAAATAGATCTAACATAGTCTTACAAAACTATAAAAATACTTTTCTAATACAAATGTAACTCGTTTTCAACCTACTAGTTAGAATGCATTAAAAGATTGAGTGTTATTTATTACTTCAAAAATGACATGAAGTATTCGGTCACAACTTCACGGCCAAAATAATTTCTGGAATATTTTGAACAAAAATAGTCTATGAAATCCCTTAGTAGCAGTTTAGAAAAATGATTTATTATAAGTTTTTTTAGTGGTAGAATACCCGCTGCGTTATCTACCTACAACTATTTGGATCCTTTATGCGCCTTTTGTAAGGTATTAAGTTAACAGAAGAGTTGAAGCATCACATCACGTTCTTAATAAACAAAACGTTTTAACTGTGACTGCGAGGAAATGTCACAACACGTCTACACATTATTTTTTTCCCTCAACATTTTATAAACATAATTTGTAGTTTGTATGCTAGCCCAAACCGATCACTGTATCTTTTGTACATTTAACCTAAAGACTAGCTCAAAACAAATACTGGTTAATAATTCTCTCATGCATTTCTTTCTTTTTTTATATATGTATTCAAATCTTAATTAACACAATACGCCAATAATATTTTTATTTACTCTATATTTTGTATATCTAACTTAAAAACTAACCCAAAACAAGTACTGTGTCAATAATTCTTTCATGCATTTCCTTCTATTTTTTACGTGTATTCAAATCTAAATGAACACAATACGCTAATAATATTTTTATTTACTCTTTATTTTGTATATCTAACCTAAACACTAACCCAAAACAAGTACTGAGTCAATAATTCTTTCATGCATTTCTTTCTACTTTTTAATATGTATTCAAGTCTTAGTTAACACAATACGCTAATAATATTTTTATTTACTCTATATTTTGTTTATCTAACCTAAAAACTAACGCAAAACAAGTACTGAGTCGATAATTCTTTCATGCATTTCGTTCTATTTTTTTTACACGTACTCAAATCAAAATGATCACTATAGGCTAAGAATAATTTTAATTTTTTTTTCTTCATGTATTGTATATACATCTAATCTGACAGCTAGTACGAAACAATTACTATTACTAGTATTAGTATTACTAGTAGAATCATTTGTTTCTCTTGATTTTGTGCTTATAATCTGTGGTCAAATAAGATAAGGCAAGCAATCATTATTTTGTTTCTTTACATTTTGTGTATCTAATCTGAAAACTAGCTCGAAGCAATTACTAGCTTAATAATTCGTTCATTAATTTCTCTCGATTTTGTACATAATATCAGTTTTCAAGTAAGACTAGGCTGACAATCATTTCTTTAGTCTTTGCGGAAAACAAATGAATCGCATTTCATTGAATTGTGATGCTGTTTTCAAGTCTGTAATCAGTTATACAGGGTGTCTCAGTTAAGCGTTTCAGAACTTCTAAGAGGGGTAGGGGGCATCCTTACGACTCGAAATCATATAGCAATGTGGGGTCGGAAATGCTTTCCTGAAGCGGTGACGTACACAGAAGCACCATAAAGAAAAGAGACCGTAAGTGAAAAATCGCTATAATAATACATTGAAAAAATTATATGGTACATGGGCCAAAGTAAGTGTTCGAAGTTTCTGCCACCGGCTACAATGTACACCTCACATCTCCGGCGCATGGACATTCGAACATTCTGCAATACTCCAGGCATATCTCGCAGGCAGCTACTGCGATTCTTGCAACCAGCATTATCAACAGGGGTGTCATAAACCAGTGTTTTCATATGACTCCAGAAATCAAGACATGATAGGTCGGGTGACCGAGGAGGCCATATAATTTTTTCAATGTATTATTATAGCGATTTTTCACTTACGGTCTCTTTTCTTTATGGTGCTTCTGTGTACGTCACCGCTTCAGGAAAGCATTTCCGACCCCACATTGCTATATGATTTCGAGTCGTCATGATGTCCCCTACCCCTCTTAGAAGTTCTGAAACGCTTAACTGAGACACCCTGTATGAATAGTAAAATGTCATTTTTGTTATATGCAATGCAACCAATCTAATAATTTAATTCGAACCAATGATTTAATCAGATTCGAATCAGCGTTGCAAATCACTTAGATCAGGGTTTCTTAAACTTTCTTGTTGTGGGGACTCCATACTTTTTACGAAAATTAAATAAGCATTGCGCAAATCCCACACACACATGTGAGTAAAACAGTCAGTTTCTTCACTTGTACTGTAATATACAATTACAGTTTCAGGTGTCATGAACTATTTAATTTTAAGTCGCAGAATAACAACATGAAAACGTTATGTAAGTAACAAAGTTGAAAAGATAATAATTGTATCGTTTTATCTATTTTGGTATAACATTAAAATTATTGTACTAAGTTAAAGGTGTATCAAAATTGCTAAAATTGGTGGCAACCCCGGCTGCAGGTCCTGCACAGAGGGAGGTGGGCGGGTCACGACCCACAGTATTAAGAAACTCTGACACAGATTATTCTGACTTTGATATAAGCATCTTAAATTTTCATCCTATTCTTACAGTAGCTACTCATTTTTTTTAATCGTATCCATGGACAATTATATGGCCTTGTGTGCCTTCAAAACCACATCCGCATGCTCCAATACATCATTACTGTAGAGGATCTCACGAAGTTCTGAAGCCAGAGGCACCATACCCAGTAGTAAAACATATGGGGTAAGGACTGGGCACTCGAGAATGTGATCCGGGGTAAGTTGGATATTGGTGCAGTTCTTGCAGGGAATTTTTTCTAGTCTTAGTTCGTATTTCGTTGGGAAGAATTTTCATCCCTTTAAAGTGGTTTGCTCTTAGTCTTGTAATTGTTGATGTTAAGATTCTGGAACAATCAAAGTCAGTAATGAGGGGTTTCCTGAAGGAATGGGACAACTATATTTCAACAATCATAAGAATTATAAAAATATATTCATGAAAATTATAAAAATAAATTGCAAATTAACTTGAAAGACATAATATAGAGTGAAAATATGATCCTAAAACAAAACTTATGTAGTATTTCCAGAACAATTACCTGCTCTATACCCATTCTTATTTCAAGATATGTCTCATAATTACAGAACATTAACAAAACTACTTTTCCGCGAACAACTTATTAATTCATAACAGGCTCAAATTTCCACCTACAAGACTATTTTAATAGTTATTTCCAGATTAATATGTAAAGCGCTTAACAGTCACGAGCAACTACTTTAATAAAGCTCGCATACACCGGAAAATGAATTGATTAATATTCTGCGGCGGTCGCCATCCCAGGATGCGCGATATCCGAAATTAAAACAGGGGATAGAATAGTGACCCCTTGATTTATATTCATAGCATCCTTTTCACTGTCTGCAACTCATAACCCTTTACCCCCAAAAGGCCGAAGACAGCCGGAAGCTGCAATTATATTCCTCTGCACAAAACAGTTCATCAACAGGAAGACACATTGGGGGTGGAAGAAAGGATGGACTATGAGAAATGTGTTCCCTATTAATGGTGTTCACTGTTTTAAGAGAAAGTGGACGAAGTGGTCCAGATGAATGGAATATATATTCTCCTTCTATTCTGTAATAAATCATCAGAAAAGATGCTGATTACATCTCTGTCATCCTGGACAGTGGAATTCGGGCTCTCGCAAAACTGAAGAGATCATCGTTGAAATTCGCATCACGCCTTTTCGGTTCATTTACAAATTGCGTTCGCAATCGTCGTAGCTGAGAGCGATTGTACGGATTTAAGCGGAGCGTTAAGTATTTATTAGGAGTTATTGTTCGAGTAGTTTTGATGGATCCTATCTTCTTTATCTGAAGGAAACTGAAATTGACTGGATGGAAAGCAACACATATCTTAACTTCTTTTAACACTATCTTGCCTTAAGGAAGTCATTTTGACTGGTTTTTCATTTGCAAAAAAATGTACAAATAATAATGCATTAATTAATATTTTCTTTCCAAGTGAAGTAAAAATTTTTTTAATCATTAATATTTACTAATAACTTGTTATATAACTGTAAATAATATAAGAAATATTAAAAATTAATTAAACAAATTTCTTTATGCATTATTTATTCTTTCACAATGCAGTCATTTTGACTGCTTTTGGGCTATATAGGTATATACTAAGTTTCAGTCTTTCTAGTGTCAATTAAAACATTTTTGTATGTAGGATCTTCAAAAAAAAAAAAAATACCAAGTAATTTTGAGAGAAAATACAAATGTTTAATAAATTTTTTTATGGATTCTTAAAGTATAAGTTTCCTTTATGGATTCATAAAGTATGGGCTTATTAATAGAATAACACATCGGGTCGGAAAGCAACAAATATCTTAAATTTGGTTTACTCCTATTAATTAAAAGATCTTTGTATGTAGGATGTCCAAAAAATGCAAATAATTTTGAGATAAAATACAAATTATTAATTAAAAATTATTATTTTTTATGAATTTATAAAGTAAGGTTATTAATAGAATAAGGTAATTAATATAATAACACATTGGGTAAAAATGCCCTTCGTGATTTTGATGTCTTATGATGAAATTTTCAATGACTATTTTGCATAAATATAGCTCAAGTTTGTTAATACAGCACTCAATTTCCGACTTCAAGGCGTAATTAATTATGGACAAGTTGACATTAACTTTAAGACTTCAGAAGAAAAAGTCCTATGTCATAAAATCAGATGATCTGCACAGCCCAGCCAATACTGATCACAAAAAAAGGGAAATTACCCTGCTATAAAAAATTCACCTATACTAAAAAAAACTGCAAATAAATAAGTAAAACGCTTTTTAAAAGTGCATTTTTAAGAGCTCTGAACTGTACTATCAGCTATTTTTTTCCTCACGTGAAGTAATAATGGAATAAATGCAAACCGAGAAATTTTCTGTATTAAAAAGTCGTAATCGCCACCCCCTCTGCTTTGGGTGTTCAACTTTACGTTACATATATTTTTTGTTGCAGTGGAAGTTAAGATGATATGTAGAAAACAGTACAGGAAATACGATTGAACAAAAATTTGACATTCGATAATTTATCCAAGATATATTAAGTGCTAAATTAGTTGTAAAAAACATCATACGGGCCGCTCGACAGCAGTTGAAGGCCTACAACAGAATTGAAATGTGACATGTATAAATAGCCACTTTTTTTTCTGAACTTAATGAGAGTTTTTTTATGGGAATTTATTCATTTTTTTCCTTTTTTCTATTTAAATAATGTCTATTTATCCATTGTTGTAGAAAATTTCGCATTCTTAAGATTTTCATTTTATAACCTCGCATTTGTCTTGATGTCAAAAGTAATAAAAAGAGAATAAATAAATAAAAGAGAGAGATTAGATTTAGGATATAAATCATAACACTCATATCGAGATTTTTGGAAATATAAAGGTCTTAAGAGAGAAAAAATTTTCTTTCTGAAATGAACTGTCACAAGTTTATCATTTTATATTGTTAACAAGTAAAATTCTCATTTATTACTTTTCATTGCGTCGCACATTCCGTAATCCTCACCTTAAATATTTTTTTCTTAAATGCAGTTGATTATTTTTCATATCCAAGTAACTTTTCTTAAACACATCATTTTGTTCATAAAATATATAATTATATGTGTAAATGACTTGTACACAAAATGGTAAATTCTATGATAAATTTTTTTATCAATTTTTAAAGGGGAAAAACAGATCAATGAGAAGAAACAAGGGGTGTGGGGAAGCGGAGCAAGAAGGGGTGAAGCGTTCTAGTTGTTTTAATTTATAAAACTCTACTTATAAACACCACTAAAATTATAAAAAATTCCATTAAGATTGAAATTTTAAATAAAATTGTCTGAAATAATTTATATTATTTTGAAATTAAGTTGGCAACATGAAATTAGCTTGAAGTGAAGAAACTTATTCCCAACTACCTAGAAAAATATGTAGTACAAAACTAACAAAAAATCTAAAACTTATTTTTAAAAAATGTAAGTTTGGGCTTCATTCAATTACGGAGCACAAGGTGTAATCAGGTTAATATATTAACGTTGAATTTTTAAATAAAAAACTATCATTAATAATTTTGTAAAATAAATAAAGTGACCAAGTGAAAGTTTCTTCTCATTTAATATTTTCGTAGGTTTTATTTTTACAAACAGCATTTTATTGATTTTGCTGTACAGTAAATGTTCTTCATGCGTAATAGAACTAATTTAAAATTTTCCAATTCTTGTATAAATCTCTGAATTAATTTCTCAAAAATACGGATATATTTTAATACTTTTAATTTTAAAAAATGTTAAAAATATTTTTTTACAAATGAAATAATTTAATTTTAATTATTTTTATAGATATTTTTACTAAAATGTAACTTATAAATTGATATTTACAAATTATTATCGACAAATTGTAATCAGCAACTTGATAATTATAAACGAATAAACCATTCGATTATAATTATCAAGTATATTTATAAGATCCAACTAAACCCTTTTAATTGATTTTTTATAATTACGGACATTAGAGGTTGGTAAAAAATGTTCTTTGGAAAAAAAAAGGATAATGTCAGTAGCAATTTGTTATAGAAATGTAGTTATTTTTAATAGAATTAAGAAAAAATAGATAACAAATGTTTCGAAAATGGTCTGCATATTGAAAAATAAATTGAAGCAAAATGGTTTAATGAATGAAAGAACAGGAAAAATGAATAAAACGGAGATAAACGTAGGGCTAGCTGTATTCTGCTTAAGAAACAAGTTCTTTTTCCGCACCAAATTTCAAAATTACTTCCAAAACTTGCCAAAAATGGCGTTGGTGTCATAAAAAGAAGATAGCATTGCATGTCAGGTTATTCCAACTGGAATATTTACAAAGATGTTTCTTAGTTTCTGACCACATTCGTTGTTGCTGACAAGTCTCTCTCTGCCTGTAGCGCCTCCTGTTGACAAATTTTGTAAACATGATTTATCTGGTTTCCTATAGTCGACACAGCAAACCATGCATTTATAGACCTTTCTTTTTTTCTTTGACTTTTAAAATCGTCGGACATTTCCAGGACCGGTGAGTGATTATGAAAGTGTATTGAAATATAAAAAAAGAAAATGCTAATAAAACAGACAGAAATCATTTTATTATTTCATCATAATAACAACTGTGTACACATTTGTCAAAGCTGTTAAAAAGTTCAACATGTAAAACAACTATACTTCACTGAAACAGTTTCATAATTTTTCATTAGACATTTTAAAAAAAAAATTCATTCAATACCTCGCAATATATTTAAATAATAATTCCAATAAGAATGATTCCATAGTTCTAAGAATCTTTGAACTTTCCTTTTGATTATCCTAAGGCACATATCATATAGATCGCGGAAAATAATTTGCTCCCATTTTAGGAAAGTTTCAAAGGAACAAACAACAAAAAATTCTCAAAATTTTATTTTGAAAGGAAATTTTATTTAAAACCCATTAGTTTTCTTTAAAAAAAAAAAAAAAAACAGACCAGTCATTGCGTAAATACGTCATTAGTTTTCAGTATTGCAAGGTAATAAAAAATGTTAGTCGTTTCTTATGTCTTACGTTATTATAAAACGTAAATTATTAAAAGGTAACTGCCCACGCGAACTGTTTATTATTTTAAGGAAGAGCTGATTTTAAGATAGACTATTATTTCTGTGCTTTAATGCCTTTTACTTTAATGCAGATATGCAGCTTATCGGTTATATGTCATTTGCAGCTTTATAATTGAAGTGAATTAAAAAATATATCGCGTTTTATTAATTCCAACAAAATCTATATTTAATTTATCTAAATTTAATTTTGGAAATTCATTTTAGAGTAATATAAATTAAAAAAGGAAAAATACATTTTTGAAGCAGATTATAATTCTTAACATTTCAAAATAAGAAATCGTTTACGAGTGTACTGAGAATAGTATTTATAAATAGTAAAAAAACGGCGTTTAAATAAAAGTGAGAAAATAAAATTCGAAAAAGGCAATTAAGAAAATTTTAAAGATTTTGATTAAAAATTGTGTAATGAAGCAAAATCATTGGGTGTAACTCAGAAAGTAAAAGTGGGAGCTTTATCAGATCTATAAATTTAACAATTTAAAATAAAAAGTTTAACGAATCTTTGTCAGTTTAAAAGTTAAAATTTTCTTTAATTTTTTTTAATCATCATAAAATAATTTAGTTTCCTTTTATTTGCTAAACACGATTTTGCATACATTTTTTTAACGATGGTAGTATAATCATAATAAATTAATTTAGTTTCCTTTTATTTGCTAAACAATTTTGCATATATTTTTTAAAGATGGCAGTAGATTGTATTTAATTTAAAATTTCAACTAAAATTTCTAGCATATATATTAAAACATTTCTTTTTCTTTGCAGTGAAGCCGTTTTTGGAACTCGATTTATTTCTATAAGAAGTTTGTCCAAATTAGCTTTAAAAATATAATCAAGTCACAAGTAATGCTGTAAACAATTGCCCTTGATATGTCTTTTTAATTAAAAACTATCTCGTTCCGTTAACGAACTGGTTAAGAAAATATTTAGAACTTTAAGCCAGAAATTAAACTAATTTACGAGAATCAATAAAAAGTACAATAAATAATTGATTAGTTGTGAAAAATAAAAGTTGCGAAAAAATTTGAAATCTAATTTCAACATAGAAGAATTATTTGCATTAAAAACTTTGAATGCAAAATGTGTCTTTACCTTAACAGAAGGAAAGTGTCTTAAATATCTCGCTAAAAAATATGTATTATAATAGTATGATTTATATGCTTAGGGCAATATAATGATGAGTCACATTTTAAAATTTTTCCAGTGAGAGTTTTAAGAGAAAACACAGCGATTTTCATGTCGGTAATCATATGTATCTGCGAATCATGTAGTAATCAAGAAGAATTGCGGAATCTATCTGAAGACAATACTAAGTAGCGGATCAATGTAAAAAAAATTTATTTTAGGAAAATGTTGCCAACTTACATTATCCCAGACCTTTTAATGACATTTATTTATATTCTTTTACCATAATAAAAAATGGTATTTCACAACTAATTTTTTTAATAGTCGATCCATTTACTTTAACAAAACTGAAGTTAAAAAAAAACACTATTTAACTGCAAAGAATAAATTGAATAAATTTGAGCATGAGCCTACATGAACATATTTTTTTAGCATTCTACATGAAGCCCATGCACGAATACTTATCAAAGTCCTCAATTTAAATAAATAAAAAAAAAATTACTCAGATTTTCATGTTCATGCGAATCATTCTTACCTTATTTGAAAACTAATACACTTCCAGCCTATTTCTGCTACCAAACGAAGGACACCACGAATAAAATAGAGTGGGAAAAGATACACTTGTAAAACTTTAAAGTTCAGTATCTCAAAATGAAAAAAAAAATGATTTAAGTTTGATCATTATCAGCTTAATTCATTTAAAGTAGTTGATACAATGATAAAAACTTTAAATATCTATTCTTAAATCAACTTTTATCATTTTTCAAAACTTTTAGGCGGTCAAAAAGTATTTAAAATTATGTCAGGCAGTACTGATAAAGTATTAATGTGTTTTTAATTACAATGAAGTACAATATCGAATGTTTTTCGATTTTGAATACTGATACTTGTTTAAAGATGTTTGTTAAAAATTAAATGTGACAAAATCTAAATCAAGATTTTAAAACTTACAGAAAGTGGTAATATAAATTTTATAAAAATTTTTTTTTTTAATTTCATGCTAGGATATTTAAATTTAAAAAAAAAGCTAGTACTGAATAAGATAATATTATGATAGGACTGACCTAAAATACAAGCAAGGGCAATTTTAAAACATGTTTTTCCTTTCAGAAGAAAATTAATTTCAAATCAGAAATGTAAATTTAGAAGAATCAGAAATATATCTACTATATAATTTTTTTTTATTTCAACTTAAAAAGTTTAGACCGAGACTAGAATATTTTAGTTCTTAGAAGTACGCAATTTCTTTTAAACTTCTTCCTTTTTATAGCAGATATAAAATTAAATAAAAAAAAATAGCAGATATATTAAAACTTATCGGCAAACCGTCTATCATTGTTTACATTTATATTTTATCTTCATTAATAATAAATTAATCAGATTATATTTCCTAATAGTCCGATTGATAGTACTTAACAAAATGTAGTGCTATTTTATCTCTTAAAATTTCAGCCTTTATTTTTAATTAAGTAGCTTTTAATATAAATGTGCTTTTTACAAACATTATATTCAATTGCAAACCATTATGTTTACTTATTGAATGGAGGTTATAGTTTTAAATTTATAAAACAATATCCAAACAAATAGTTTTTCCAATAAAAAATGAAACATTTATTTTCTTAAAAATCATTAAAAGACAAATTTATTGTATGCAGCATTTTTTATAATATAACAAATACTAATAATTCCTTTAATTCTAATAAAATCATTACAAACTTAAATGACTTATTTTAAAATAATAATACATTTTAGTTTCCAAGATTTTATTTGTTATAAAATTTTGTTATTATTTAGTTTCCAAATTCTAAATTGCATAAGTAACGAAAATTTATCGAAATTTCTTTAGGAGTAAATTATTCGAACTCTTATATAATATAAGATATACACATAGAATATAAATTTACTTGTTCTGCAAAAACATAATATTTATTGTTTCATTTCTTTTTGAATAATTTTTCGACTGAAAAAAAATCTGTAAGTTATTTTTTTCCATACAATGCAAAACGCTTGAAAAACTTTTAGACATTGTTGGGAAATATCAAGAAAAGTGTTAACCGTTTAATCAATATAATTATATGTCTTATTTGTGAAGACAATATAATAATATGCCGCATTTTCAAATTTGAGCATATTTGGAGAGACGATTTCAATATGGATAATAAGAAATTTTTGAGTGTTATGCTGTTATCTGGTTCAAATTCTGGAAACATGCACCGATTTGGAAACAATACTAAGGAACGTTTGGCGCAAACATGTTAGATTAAAAAAAGTACTGCTTATCAGTGCATTGCCCTTCATATTTTTAAGCAAAATTTTAAAAAAAAATTGAGTAATAAAACGGAGTGAAATGTAGGACAATTCGTAGGAAACATTTTTTTTTTCGTAAAAAAGTTGGTTACAATTCTTTTTGGCCTGCAAAAGAATAAAAATAAAGAAGGGAATCTTTTTAATCTAAACCTATGCAATTTTTTACAATTTAACATTAAAAATATAATTTAAAGAGATACAAAGCACACTTCAATGAATAACTGAAACGAATTTCTCAATTTAGAAATTAATAAAAGACATTCAATGTTTAGGAACACTTCACTAGAAATTCAAGCTAGGAATGCATAAAAGAGATGTTTATAAACAAAAAGCCAGTTTTTTTTAACATTTTATTTGCTTTATAACATTTTAATAAACATATACATCTAGGCCAATTTTCTATAAAAAATAATAATGCGATTTCATTTTATAAGTGATATTATTTTTTAAAATTAAAGTAAACTGTTTTCAATGATTTTCTATTGGTAATTTTTTTATTTATAAAATGTAATACCAGAACTTTAGTTTTAAGCGAGTTATGGGGGTAATTGACAGTTGCAAGTATGTTTGAGCTTGGAATATTTTAACGACTAAACTAAAAGTGTAAATGTATAAAGATTTTGAGCAATAATCTTACGGGCCAAAAATACATTACCTAATATGTCCATATTAATAAAAATGCATTTTTGAAGGCAATATTTATAGATTATACCAGGGAACAATTTTTTTTCTGTTGCATGACATATCTTAGATACTTCTGTATCGCTGTTATCAAATTTGCAATCTGCTTCTCTGAGCTACGTTTTTAGACCATTTTTGTTGAAATGCGCAAGTTTGAAAACGTTATATATCAGAAGAAAAAATGCCATCATACGCCTCTAGGAGCGCTTCTCTATTAATAACTGTTTCTTCGTCTTCTTTTAAACAGGTCGTAATAGGGGAAGTACCCCCAGCCGAGTAAAATGTTTCTGGGTACAGCTTCCAATGAAATTTCAATCCTGATGATGTCCCTTAACTCCCCTAAAAATTTGTCGCAATATTTACTCGACCCCCTGTTGTATTTGTCGACCCCAATTTAAAAAAAATTGGAGATTTAATAACAAAACTAATTTCAGATTTGTAATCCCAACACCCGAAGTAAAAAGATCAAGTATTTGTGAAAATGCAACAAAAAATTTGTTCCTTAGTGTTATTCGTTGTGGAGGTATATTATGTACCATTAATTATATCTCATTTTTTATTTTTTCACATTGTAGGTAATTTCATGTAACTATAGGAAATGATATAGTTTCTTGTACAATGTTTAAAATATCCATTTCAAACAGAATAAGAACAATTAAATTTTAAAACTTTCATAACAGCCAATACTATCAAGCCTTAAAAAACATGCGAAACATTGCAAATTGATACAAATATAAAATCACATGGAATAAAATTTACAAATAGTTTCTGAACAGTATTATTTATATTACAATCTTTCTTTTAAAAACTCTCAAAGCTAGTCGCTTTTTGTTTTTCAAATATGCGAAAGTAGTTGACATATAGCAAAATTGTTAGCTGGACTTTCTTCGAATTTGTTTACAATCCTTATTACAAGTTTTTGTAAAAAAAGTTTGTTCTTGGCGATCGAATAATAATCAATTTTTTTTCCTAATTCTACAGTGGCAGTACAGTATTCATTTTATTATGTTGAACACGCCCACCTTGCACCAGTAAGAAGTTAGTTTTCTTTGGAAATGTTTGATGTATATTTGTAGCCTTATACCCTTCAAGAGGTAGGTCGATTTTTTTCTCTTATTTTGAAAAAAAGGTAGCCAATATAAGTGGCTAATCATTCTACTAAACTGGAAAGATCTTTTTTTTTCGTTCAGTATTAGATTATAGCAGTGATTTGTAGGCAGTCAATTCATTTCAATATGATTTTTTTCCCTTAAATGAGGAATATGATAAACTTTTCTCTTATTTAAGAGACAAACAAATGAAATAATTTGTCTTTTAAATAGAATATACTATTCATGCCTCTTATATAAGGGACAAACAAATTATATATTTTACTTAAAAAACTATTTTTAACATCTATTTGCCTTATTTTTTAAAATTTTGTTATTAAGATTATTCAGATAAACTGTTTAATTTCATTGCATAAAACTTAATAACATGTTAACGTTAGCTACGCGGTTGGTAATATATGTATAAACTCTATCTAATGCGGATATATTCTTTTTAATTGGTGGCGAATTTAGTATAATATTCTTTGATACAGAAAAAATATACAATGCTTGACACAAACTTTTGCGGCTCATTGTAATCGACTAGAGAGACAACGGTATGATTCTGTAACTAACAGCAATTTTGCAATTTTCTAATTTATGGATTTTTCAATCAATTCAAATTAAGTTCACCAACATGAATATTGATATTCCATTCATATTTTGTTAAAATAAATTTAAAAAAACTGCCAACTAATCATATGCCGATCTCTGACTCGTAGTTAATGGACTAGTATTTTCTTGTTAGATAATTTGAATACAAGAGAAAACGTTGAGACATGGTGAAGCAGTGAGCAGATTGATACTTTTATTTGTAAATTCTAAACCGAACATACCATTTTAGGAAAAGAAATAAAAACCAGTTACAAACTCTTTTCCGTCTAAGAAATGTGGTTAAGAATTACAAATTTGGTATCTTCGTTTATATGGTACAACATATGAAAAAATTAGCTCCGAAATATTAATGCGACATAAACTGAAAATTTTGCATCGAATATTAGAATCTGACATCGAATTTCGAATTATAGAAGATTAATGGAAGATTTTGTGACCAATGTTAGGGATTACCCGGTATTAGTCATTGGAAAATGCAATGTCAAACTGCTTTTAGATACTGACGCCGACGATTGGTAAATGTGTGTGGGGTAAAAAAAATCTTTCCAGCTAAACTGAATGGGTGGACAACGGTGGCTACAAAGAGGCAGTCCATACTTTGTCCTCCTTTTTGTCCTTTTTCTTAGTCCTTTGAAGAGTAAAATTTCGACGAGTGTCCTTCACCCCAACATTGGGAGTGGGTAGAACCCTCTGTCAGCTGCGAGTGATGGTGGCGATATCTTCCTCGTCCAGATGCTGAATCTGCATCTCAAAGCTCTGTTGCTGTCGCGGACGGTGATGTCGGCGGAAGAATCGCAACTGCTGGTGGCGATGGTGCTGTTGCTGCTGGTGGAAAGTGGCGGGCGCGGACTGGTGGTGTCAAATGCGGAAAGAGTTCGGTTTCACTCTAGAGGCCTTCAGAGACAGAACTACGCACACCAGTAGTATTCCAACTCCAATACACAGTAAGTAAAGAGACCAAGATATATGACAGTCACCTAAAAATAAAGACAATATTTATTATAAAATAGGTAGGAGTTCCTGAAAAAATTTATTTCTGCTTTAAACGCAGATAAAAGAAAATCCTGTTATGTTTAAGGATTTAACTTCATTTTAAAGAAAAAAATATAAATCCATAAACATTTTAACAATCATCACATTCTGTTTCTAAGTAAATTAATGTATAATCTGTTTCTTAAGAAATAGAGTAGTTAAATAGAGAGAGCAATGGTGGTTCAGGGATTAGAGCATTATCGTCCCAATGTGATGACCAATGATCGAATCCCAGCGATAGCTGGTCGATAACGAATTCCACACCCGGCTCGCACCAACCACAGTGCTGACGTAAAATATTCTCAGTGGTAGATGAATCATGGGTTAGAGTTCCCTTGCCGCCAGGCTAACCGTTGGAGGCTCTCGTTGGAGGTTCCATGTAACGCAAATTCGGGTCAGTTCCATCAGAAAGTCTTCAACGAAAGCAGAATTTCACACATTACTTGATCCAGGAGTTCCCTTGTCTTCTGGATTGGGATCAAAATTACAAGGGTACGTAGTTGAGCATTGGGAATCGTAAACTCAGAATTGGGTCGGCTGTTTATCGACGGTTATAAACTATCTAAATAGATATATTTTGTAATAGATAATCGTAAAGTTAAAAAAAAAACTAATTTTAGTATAAAACAGTTTTTGCACCTGAAAAATAATATACTAATTAACTACTTGAAATTTTGTCTCTTTGATATTTATTTATCGCCTCCTTACACAATTACTCAATATCAATAATTTTTTTAAAATATGTTGAACACGAGAGCAAACAAAAAATGAAAGACCTAAACAAAAAAACGAATTCCAAAGGGTTTATCTCACAACCTGCCCTTCACCATGTAATCATGCCCTTTTGTTAGAACTTAAATCCCTACCGACTACTCTTACTCGCAATCTTAGTTTTATTATTGTTCCTATTCTCGCAGCTAGGCGTCTTCATCTAAATCCAGCTTTATCCCAGGTTGAAATCTAAAACAGAAGGTTGTGATAGGGAAAAAAAATTGCAACCTAGCGCATTTCTTTTATATCGAATACCTAGGAGGTAACTGATGAGAGGGAATTTTTTTCCCCTTTCTTCACCATTCAAGAAATGTTTCAGTTTGTTTTGAGGAGAAAAAAAAGAGGGACGAGTTTAAAAAGGAATTGGAAGAAAAATACAAGAATCGGTCACTTGGGGGTATAATAAAAAATGATTTCGCTTAGGTGGATTTTGATTTGTTGATACATGATTTGTCAATTATTTAGAAAATTAATTCGTTACAGATTAATATTGTTATGTAAGTTACGTCGAACAACTCGCCTTCCATTTTAGTTTTCCAATTGTTAAAAAATCGTTTAGATTTCTGAATTTTATTTTTGAATATTACTTCTAATTGCTGACTGTATACATGAGTGGTCGAGGAATTGATCTCATACCAAGAAGGTCCTGGGTTCGAATTTCACTTCGGGCATAGACATAACTTCTCACTCTGTGTGTGTATTTGTTCTAAATATCATTCTTGTGTTGTTGGAGTGACGTTGATCCACCCATACAGTGACCACGAAAAAGAGATCAACAATGCTACCCGTTATGCACCACAAGACCATATGTTTCCAAACGTGGTGGGCATTGAGAAAAAAAACCTTCTCCAGTTTGACAATTTCAATTAATTTCAGTATTTCCAAAATCGATATTAATAATAATAAGTGATAATCTTTTAGACATCTTAAATTAGATTTATTTCCTAGTTAAATTATTTTACCTAAAGCTGTTTTTCGAAGGATCGTAGTCGCATGAAATAATGCTTTTTTGCGAATATGTTATTTTCATAACTGACGTGAGTTAGTAATAGTTGCACATGACCGTAAGGCAAAGTTTAGCCTATCTTTAGCCAGCGGCCTCTATGTTTATTCTCAAAGTGGCTTTAAACGTCAATATGGGGGAAAAGCCACATTTTTGAGAAAATGAAAAATGTTTGATGTCTAATTTTTTAATATTTAGAAACTTACTCCACTTTCGCCTTATCTGGGCTCATAATAAAATTTGCAAAAAATGGGAGTAAGGCATTTATATTGATAATTTTCATCTAGATGAAAAAATGCTGCCAAATGGGTAATTTCTTAAAAAAAATTAAAAACCTTCGAAATATTTTAGTTATTTGTTCGTTCTAAAGCCCAGATAATTCTTTACAGCAAGGTGGCATATACAGTATAAAATTATAGCTATACTTCAAGTGTTAAGTGTAAAAAATTATAGCTTCACTTAAACTATAGTTTTTTTTTATACTATTATTGGCGAAAGAGCTTCCAAAAAACTTAAGAAAAGATATTTAACTGTCTAATACACTACCTGGCTAAAAGTTTCCATACATTCACTTAAAGAAATAGAGTGTCTTATAGTATGAAGGCGTTTTTCATTTTTGCCCAGGATTTTTTAGTTCTTGTGGTTGGAAACATGAATTCGGAGATTTCCGTTGCAATATTTCGGCAAAGGACCATTTCTCTTCCAGCAAGAGCAGGATAATTGCCCAATTTTATTGAAATGGGTATTCTGGCCAGGCATTCGCAGAGCCTTTTAATAAATTCCATCGAGCCCAGTTTGGATGAATTAGAGCCAAAAGTTAGGTAGAGAGCGAAATGAGTCATCTTCATTGCCACCACTTACTTCAGATGCGATGGTCACCTGACAGTCAATTCTCTGGATCACTTATCTAAAACTGGTGGAAAATCTTTGACGAGCTCAAACTGTCATCGATGTAAAAAGTGGACCAACATCATATTTAAACATGATACAGAACTCTTCAAGTTAGAACCACTGGTTGTCCGGATAATTTAAGGTAGACAGCAGATACTATGATTTTAAAAGCTAACGGTGCTGCCCTGTTTTATCCAAATACTTGCAAAAAAGAGGCAAGATTGAACCTTTCATTTCATGTCTGTTACCGCAAGTAGAAGACATAAACTTGAAATTGGGCTTTTGGCAGTTGACTAATTAAAAACTATATAAAAACTTTCCTTTAACAGGTCTTCTTTTCTTAGAAGGTAAACAGGATCATTTCTCATTTAAGCCATTCCATTTGGCAAATATTTTCATTTACTTATTACAGATTTTACTTATGCGGATGCTCATTTTCTGGATCTCTAATCCAAGGCAAATTGATGAATTGAAAGGGGGTGGGGGAATGAACATAATAAAAACAGTTTGGAATATGAAGAAATGAATGTGAAAGAAGGAAGATTTAAATGAGAAAGAGATATAAATCATCTCATATAATACTTGAAATTCTTACACGTTGGTCTCCCGTTTGTAAGAAAATAGATTATCAAAATTCTTAAATTCAATTTAATGAATGTTTTAGTTATATTTTAGAACAATTGATAGTATGGTATGCTTGTTCAGTTTCGAAATTAGACTTTTACACTCAATATTAAGGATAATGTCTGCTGCGTAATCTAATATAAATTTATTTCTCAATTTGAAAAAAAAATCATTTCTTTCTCAACACTCTTTAAAAATGTGCATTATAACAGAAATTTAAATTAAATTTGCCTTAGCAGTTAAGCGAAAACATCATACGTTTCAAGATTAAATTTTAGTAGTGGAACGCATCTCAAAATACAAAATGAATTATTACCCAGACTTCAAATAAACGTCGCAAGCTATGAAAATATTGCCTACAATTTCGAAAAATTTTTTTTTACCATATCATTATACCGCAAGAGGAAATCTAAATCAATGTTCTTTTTTTTTAAAAAAAAAACTCATTTCATGGCATTAAATGTAATATTACTTAATACAACTTTCTAGAAATTTTCATTAAAAAATGAATACGAAATTTCAAAACGTATTTAGATAGCTCTTATTCTTCCAAAAATAAAATGAGGAAAAAAAAATTAATCACTATTTTTAAAGGTATTTGGGAAAACCATGCTCATGTTTTCAAATCCTTAAGAAAGAAAGAAAAAGAGAGGAATTTGATTTGAGAAAACACAATGCCGAGCCAGCAATAAGAGATATTGTTTCCTCACTCAATTAAGTTTTCTCTTCGATTATTTTTTTTCCTTTTCTTTTCCTGGTCTTTTCATCCCCCATAGGGTTAACCCGCATTCAATTTAGATCTGAATCTACACAGAGCTTTTTCATTCATTAAAAATTTGTTTTTATGGATTTTTCCCTAAAATAAGACTGCATCTAATTTAAATTACTGATCCCCTTTTTTTAAAAAATAAACTGAAAAATAAATGTGCAGACGGAGTGAAAAATGCAATTTTTTTACGTGCACCAAAGATTTAATTGGATTTTTCATTTCAAGCTTTTCAATTATTTCAATGTTTTTTTTAGTGGGACAATGTTCCCGAAACGCTAAGTAAAAGTGTCTTTCATCTAGTGACACTTCTTCGGGAAGGGCTTAAGTACTTTATTTATTTATTTGCATGCAAGTGACATAAAGTTTTAATATTGTCATTTAGTATTTATTAAGGTTGTTGTTTAGATAAAGATCACTAAGATAATTATTAACATAAAAGTCAGCCCTAATTCAATGTTAATACCACGGAAGAGGAATTATTTTACTGCTACAATAAAAATAAATTGAAAACGAAAGAAATTTTTCAAGATATCTTTTTGAATAAATATTAATTAATTAAAATCCGGATTTAAAGTAGCATTTTCTTGAAAAAAAAACTTCTTATATAATTAACTACTTGATGATCGAACGATTATTAAAATTGAAGTTTGTAAAAGATTAAAAAGCATAGAGAGCTTAAATAAGCATTCTAGTACAAAATTAGTAATATTAAATACAATAATGAATTTAATATGTATATTTAATTTTAAAGGTGCTGTTAGTAGAAATAAGAACAAAAAATATACTGGTTTGAGTAGATTTTGTTACGAATTATAATAGCAGAACCTCGTTTTTTCGGAATTCATTAATCTGAATATACACTCTATAACAAAAAAATCAACGCACCAAGAAGCAATCATCCGATTGCTTTGAAATTTCGTATGCATGAATGTTTTGAACAGATATGGCTGGAATGATGCCGACTGGGGACGTATAGTCTTTAGCGACGAATCCCGCTTTCAACTGTGTCCTGACGATTCATCGAAGACGTGTTTGGAGACGCACAGGGCAGAGGGGGGATCCTGCCTTCACTATTGCACGCCACACCGGCCCTCAACAAGACATTATGGTCTGGGGTGCCATTTTCTTTGATAGCCAGACTCCTTTGGTCGTCATTAGAGGTACACTTACTGCACAGCGGTACGTCGACGACATCCTAAGACCTGTTTTGCTACCGTTCCTTTTGCAGCTCCCTGGGCTGGCTTTCCAGCAGACAATGCCAGACCACATACGGCACGTGTTGCTATGAACTGTCTGCAAGCTTGTCAAACTCTTCCTTGGCCTGCCAGATCACCAGATCTCTCTCCCATCGAGCATGTCTGGGATATGATGGGAAGGCGATTGCATTTGGCACGGAATGTTGATGACCTCGCTTGGCAATTGGATCGAATTTGGCAGGAAATACTGCAAGAGACCATTCGGGAGCTTTATCGGTCTATGCCACACCGTGTGGCAGCTTGTATCCAGGCTAGAAGCGGGTCAACACCTTATTGAACTTGTTACTGTAAGTCTGCAATAAATTATTTAATTGTTCTGAAGTTTTAATCATTTACTATTCTGTACATTGTCTTCCTATCCACCAATTTTCGTTTCAATCGGACAACTCCTTCATGGTGCGTCGAGTTTTTGGTTATGGAGTGTATCAGAAAATCCAAATTCAAAGCTTTCCTTCATTTTTCGTTCTCTGCTACGCGGCATATAATATTATGTGAGCTGGCATTATGAGAATGCTTACAAGTCTTGTAAGAAAATATAAATCTATGAAATTATTTAATGATTTTGAAATGGGTTCTGCTTCTCAAAAACGAGCGAAGGAATACTACAAGTAGAGCAATAATACAAGTGTGTTCTAAAATAAAATATTTTTATAAATATTGGGCTAAAAAGCATTTATTAAATGGTTTTATGCAGCCGAGGTGGCTAAAGAGATAGAGCAATTGCCTCCTCACAATGAGGTAACCCAGGTTCAAATCCCGCCAATGGCTGGACGATACGAATTTTGCTTCCAGCTCTCACTGATCACGATGCTGATGTAAAATATCCTCAACGGATCATACGTTAGAATCCCCTAACCAAACGGCTAGAGCCGCGTTGGCTCAGAGGATAGAGAGCTCGCCTTCCAATGAGGTGAACCGGGTTTGAATCCCAGTCGATACGAACTTCGCATCCGACTAACATGGACCACAGTGCTGACGTGAAATATCCTCAGTGGTAGACGGATCATGGGTTAGAGTCCCCTTGCCCGTCAGGCTAACCGTGGGAGATTCTCGCGGTCTTCCTCCGTATGTAACGCAAATGTGGGTTAGCTCCATAAAAAGTCCTCCACGAAGGCAAATTTCTTCCAATACTCGATACAGGAGTTTCCTTGTCTTCTAGATTGGGTTCAAAATTACAAGGCGACGGAGTTGAACATTAGTAGTCGTAAATCCATAAAATTGGGTCGCCTGTACATCGGCGGTTAGTGCTCGACTTTAGTGATAGTGCTTGTAAGAGGATGGGGGACCACTTTTATCAGGCTGCGAAATGATGGATGGTGTGCGGTATCGGTTCTTCTTTAAACTGTTCTGCCGTAGAGTGCTCAACTTTGCGTGCAGGTCGTTGGGCTACCGAAGCGGGGGTGCCATCCCCTTTGCAGAGGATCAAAATTGTGATGGCATGTCTTCGGATCATCCTCAGGGATGTTTCCCAAACCGTCGCCAACAGCCCATTGTGCAGCTCTAGTGCGACGTAAATGAACAACAACAATCATCAGCGGTTATAAAATAAAATAAAATAAAATAAAACCAATGGACCAATCATAGCAGGCTTTCACGGTTTTCTCTCTCCAAATAATACAAATGAGGTTAGTTCCCTCAAAAAAGTACTCCACGAAGGCTAGTTTGTTACAATGTTTAATCCAGAAGTTCTCTTTTCTTCTGGGTTGGGTTCAAATTTACAAGGCTACGGAGTTGAACATTGAAACGCAGTTTAACAGAAGAACGAATACCAAAGCTTCGACTGCTTTTCATGTTGAGTTTTAGCATTGAATGCACAGTAAATTGCAATCAATGCTAATCATACAATATTTTCAGCTTACTTAGGGGTGTACAACCTTTTTGAGTTATGGAACATTCGGACAGGAAATTGACCAATGAAGGGCCGCATGCCCAAGCGTTTAGAGAGACATGTTTACGGCAATTACATTAATTTGCATTAAAACATCTTTGTATTTACATCTTTTTATCAGTAAACTTAATATGTATGTACATTTCATTTAAACTAAAAGAATGCAAAACTTATTATTGTTTAAAAATATTCTTTCATCATGAAGAAAAAGAATGTAATAAATAAAAACAATGGGAAAAGTGATAGTTTTTTTTTGAGGAACTTAAGTGACAAAATACATTTTGTAGTTCGCGATGACGAAGCAAATATTGTCAAGGTTCTACGACTTAGAGAGCATATAACTTGTTATATTCATACTCTGACTATTGTTGTATCAAATGCATTAACATGTCAAAGGTCTGGTAATGATTTAATATCTGCAAGAATAATTGTTGGACACTTCAGAAATTCTGCACGATCAAGTTCAAGATTAACAGCTATTGAGGGAAAACAGCTTAATATTAAAAAAAATAGCTAGGACAAACAATAACAACTCAATGAAATAATACTTTCTGCATATTTGAACGACTAATTGAACAAAGAAATGCTGCTTTCACCCATATTTGTTGCACTAAAATTGCATTTGATCAAAGAAAGACGAGGAGTGATGTGTTTTCAGGTAGGTAAACAATAAAGGAATCTCCTATGCAAGATTTGAAAAAGATATTGAAGTAACTATTTAGCAACTACTTTAGATCGCCGCTATAAACTTGCTTTCCTTGACATTAGTGATAGAAAAAAATGTCGAAAAAAGTTGATTTCAATAATACAAATAAATAGTAGAAGTCATGATAATTCAGAATCTGGCTGACATACTTTATTTACGTCGCACTCTGCACAATGGGCTATTGATCTTAAGAACATTCCCGAGGATAATCCGAAAGCATGCCATCGCAATTTTGATCCTTTGAATTGGGGATTACTCCCTTTACAAAGTCGAGCACTTTACGGCAGAACAGTTTGAAGAGGACCGATACCGCACACCATCCATCACTTCGCAGGCTGATCAAAGTGGTCACAAATCCGCTTACTGACAGCAGTCAGTGATTCTTAACTTCGGAGTTCTACTGGAAACCGTGTCTTTACGATTAGTTCACTGCGGGACAATTCTGAATCTGAAATAAACATGTTTGGAAGTGCTAAAAAGCCAGAAGAATCACGTTTATAATTGTGGGAATATTTCACAGAAATCACAAACAAAGAATCTTCGGCAGATCGCTCTGAAAATTTGCCGGCTAAAGAGTTTGAAAAATACATCAACAATTCGAATAGAACAAATTGTCTGTTGTATTCGGTGGAGGGAGAATAACAAAATATTTCCGAGATAATCCGACATGTCCAAATACTCCTTATCTGCTCCAGGTAGCAGTATATATAGCGAAAGGTTGTTTTCCGAAACTGGAAATGCGCATGAAGACAAAAGGAATAGAATTCTTCCTCAGAAACATTGGTTTTCTAACATCGTAACATTTAAAATTGTGTGATAAATGAGCAAACTGAAGTGAAATAAATTTATCTTGCATATGGAAGCATAGAAAACATTTTACAGTTTGTCAAGTATTGACCTAAAACATTTTATCACGTGACAATAACTAACCTGGAATAAATGTTATGACTTTAATTATCTAAAAGAAATATTTAAAATTCGGATATGGGGTGAACGTGCGAGCAATGAGTATTCACCTCATATTTTAGTTTATAAGAATTAAATAATAAATATTCAGCTTTAATTTATATTTTTGACTAGCTGAATGCCCTTTTTCCTTTCCCTTTATGTAAGAAATCAACAAATCGGCACTGAACAGCACAATGAAATCATGAACAAAACTAAAAGATAACTAATAAAGCTGAAATAATTCCAATGTTTTTTTATTTTATTTATTACTATTTGTTGCCCTTTCTGGTGGCTTTATGTTATTAGATTTAGCGAAAGCCGCTTTAGTAGTTCATCCCATCAAAATAAAGATTAATTAACTCTGTTCAGTATCATCTGGCATAATGCTGTTGCTCTAGGCTAACTCAAATGCACCACTTAAGTTGTACCACAATTAAGCAATTTCCTCCTGATCTTATATATTTGAGGGGCCATAAAAACTAATATCCATAGTCCATATAACAAAAATGCACTGTATTGATGCAGTATAACGCTAATTGAGCTGATTTTCCTTTATTTTACAAGTCATTGAGCAGCAGACCCAATTTTGAGTGCACGACTGCCAATGTAATATTTAGAGCCTTGTAATTTTTTACCCATTCCAGAATACAAGGGAACTCCAGGATCAAATATTGGGAGAAATTTGCCTTCGCGGAGGATTTTTTGATGAAACTAACCAGCATTTGCGTTACACGGAGAGAAAAACCATGAAAGCCTCCCACGGTTAGACTGACGGCAAGAAGACTCTAACCCATGATCCGTCTACTACTGAGGATATTCTAAGTCACCACTGTGGTCAGTGTAAGCCAGATGCAGAGTTCGTATCGACCAGACACAGCTGGGATTCGAACCTGGTTCACCTCATTGGACGGCGAACGCTCTATCCCCTGAGCCATGATGGCTCAATATTTTATATAACAATAATTATTAAAAGAATATTCACAGCATAATTTGTTATAGGCCAAATCATAGCTCATTTGGCCAGGATAAAGCTTCATTCCATCTCTAGCTATAAAAGTCAAACAAAAATGGCCTTATTAAAATAAAATACTAATCAGTACTGTATTGTTTAAAAAAACTAGATTTCCAGAGTTTTTTATCAATGTAGTGAGACCTTATAACATATATTCGTCTAATGTAGCAATAGTTCCGCTATAGGCGAATTACTATAGCTTTCGGCACTCCAGAATAGGCAGAAAACTCTAAAACTAGGCAGTTCATATTACGAAACTCTTATAGATTGATGAGAGAGTTTATCTTCATTTGCATTTAGTAAATGTATTGAAATAATGTTCAAAACACTTGTGGATATAAATTTTTTTTTTTAACTTTCGCTTAAAATAATGTTGTTTAATTATTTAAATTAATAATGATCGAAATAATTTCGAATAGTATTAAATTACATGTTATATATTTAATTATCAGGAATAATATTTTTACAAGGAATTATTTTGAGATTTATATGTTTCATAAACATGGGTGATGAGAATTTTTTATTTACAAGACACAACATTATAAGCTAAGTATTAGGCATTAAGAGCCCGAAAATTTGAACCGGTCTCTTGACATAAACTATTGAAAACTATTGTTGTCATACGATGTAAGTGTTCAAAAGTTACAAGGGTTTTTCACAACTAAGGGCTAGATAACTTCTTAAAATTTTCTTCGGATTTAACAAAAATTAAAAACACATTCTCTATTGTACACTTTATGTTTTTGGTTATAATTCATACTATTAATAAGCTGTTGAAAGTTTAGCTTTCATAGTTTTTATTATTATTATCATTATAAAGTGAGCCTTTTATTACAAAATGACTTTTCAAGCAAACTTCAAGCATCTTTTCTCAGAAATTACCGTATCGATTTTTTTCGAAAACCTGTTTTTCGTTTTACAAATAAAGGCATTTACATATAAAAATTTTAACGATTATTTCTTAAGCAATTTAATTTTCCTACATTAAGTCATATTTTGAACAATTTCTTTTTTAAATATTCTCGAAGAGTACAAGATTCAAATAATACAATAACAAGCATAAATTAATTTGTAAATTTTTTTTATGCAAATCGTAGTGAAGTTTCCTTTTAATAAAACGTTTAATCGAAAATCATTTTTTTTTTAATTAATTTTTTTTTCTCCAAAATTTTAAATTAATTCTTTAAAAATAAAATCATACCTTAATTTTACCATACTTCATCATCCATATAATACCATATTCAATTCCATATACCATATTCAATTATACTTTTATTATACCATAAATTTTCTCCAAAATTTTAAATTAAATCTTTAAAAATAAAATCATACCTGTCAAATTTTTTTTAAAGAAAATAAAACTTCTTAAGGTATCCGACTACCTTCGGGACAAAATTTTTGAAAAATAAATATTTTTCACAACATTATTGCAATTTATATTGTATATTAATTTAAATAAACATATTTAATAGNATCTGCAGCAACAGAATGTTACTTTAAGTTGAATTATGCCTGAGACATTGCAAAATGTAAATGTATTTATAACTGAAACATTGCAATATGCATTTTTCTTCCAATGTAAATAAAGAGTTTTAAGTTGATAGTATTTAGTATTTTACCAATAATCACGAACTTAAAATTATTTGACGGCACGTCTACGATATCATTAAACAATATTTTAGTAAAAATGGCACGTTGGTGTATAAGGGTTCGCCACCCCTGACTTAGGCATTTACATATAAAAATTTAAACCATTATTTCTGAACCAATTTAATTTTCCTACATAAGTCATATTTTGAACAATTTCTTTTTTAAATATTCTCGAAGAGTAGAAGATTCAAACAATACAATAACAAGCATAAATTAATTTGCAAATTTTTTTTATACGATCGTAGTGAAGTTATTCCTTTTAATAAAACGTTTAGTCGGAAATGATATTTTTTTTAAAAATTTTTCTCCAAAATTTTAAATTAATTCTTTAAAAATGAAATCATACCTGTCAAATTATTATAAAGAAAAATAAAACTTTTTAAAGATAATTTGAATATGTATAAATAAAAATATTACTTTATTTAATAATTTATATTTTAACAACTAGGAAAAAAAGCCATTTAAAAATAGCCTCATAACGAAGATAAGACATGCAAAGGTTTAAGAGTTGTACAAGAAAAAGGTAGCGTTAACACGCTACTTACAAATCAAAAAAGCGGAAGTAAATTTGGTGCCAGCCCACCGAATCAGATCTGGGCGGATTAGTGCTTCTGGTATGTGTATTGATTGCTAAAGAATGTGTACTAGCTCTTTCTCTTTCTAGCAGACATACGGAAAGGCCGATTCTTTTCGCATTACACCTTTTCTCTGATTACCAGATCTCGCCAATTGCCAGATTCCCGTCCACTACTTCATTCTCGGGTGTTTTGGCTTTGTTTTTATTGGAGAGGAGAATCCGGGATGTCGATCGTGGGAATCTCCAAGGAGAGTATGGGAAATAAAACCAATTTTTGGTTGAAACACGTTTTGCTTAATGGTGTAAATGCGACTTCTAACGTTTGGCGTTTGGAAATAACCATTTTTCGGTTATCTTGTTGGGAATAGTTAAGGTTTGTCGTATATCAATGTTAAAGTATTGGAAAACTTTGGATTCATATTCTATGCAAGGAATGTGGGTCAAAATTTCTTAAAGAAACGGGGGGAAATCGAAAGCTAGTATATTTTATGAAATTGTATGTCTTAAAAAATTGTTACGTGTTTTTGATCATGTATCAAAGTAATCTTGCAAAAAAATCCAGTTTAGTTATAAGCAATTCATTTTTTTCATAGCACTTACTTATGAGAAAAAAAACTGTATCTAGAGAATTACTAAACTAAATTGAAGAAAATTTTCAAGTCTTATGTGAAATGATAAATAATTTTTAAATAAATAAAATTAAAAAGGTGTTGAATAATGTAAGCAAATAATAATATAATAAATATTAAGCATTTTAACGATAATATATATAAGGCAAGTAATATAAGTAAAATAATAACAATTATAAGCTGCATAATTATTAAGAAAATAATAATGAGCTACATAACCCTTTGACGCAGATGGGACATAGGTATCCCGTTCATGTATTTTTTTTTCCTGACGCTGTAGCTACAAGCAAAAATAATTTTTGATATTTTTTTAATTATAAAAAGCAAGAATACATTTGAAAATGTACTGATTGAAAGAGAGTCGTGTTTGAGAGATTTTACCTTAAACGTTAAAAAAATACACCGGTGTTTTATGCTGCATTTCATTACAATTTAACAATTTAAAGGGTAAATTTTTCATTTCTTTTGATCTAAAATAGTATAAAATAATGAAAAAAAGATTAAAAATATGTTTAATAAAAACTCTGCGTCAAACGGATGAAGAAGTTTTTAACTATTTTGCCTTCCACACAGAAATAAAAATACCTCGTAAAATGAAGAATTTATTAAAGAATTTAAAAGCACGGTAATAAAGTTAGCACAATTTGGTGCTATATTGTAATTTGTGAAGCGAAATAAAGTCAAGATGTGCCTTACTTTATTTAACAACAACAAACAAAATAGAAATTTATTCAACTTTCCAAAATAGTTATCTTTAGAAAATGTGTTTTTTTTTCTCATTTTGATGAAGTATTATTTTTAATAAAATGAGGAATGAGGTCTCAAAAAGTTCTGCATCTCTAAGTAAATTTTGGAATCTCATTTTTAGAGAAATGGGAATTTTTTTTTTGAAGTATAAAAATAAAATTAACATTTAATATATTTATGAGGTTCGTTAGAATTAGGGGTCGCACGAAATTTAAATCTGAATTTCCCTGCATATTAATAATTCTATTAAAACTGTTTCTAAATTTTTCCTCTTTCAAGGTATCCGTGTTTCATGGTTAAATTTCGAAGTTAATAAACGATGAACTTGCAAGTATTAATAAACATTTCTCTTTGAAAACATCGTATAAAAATAATCTCCATTCAGCACGAATACACAATTAAAAGTTATATTACATCGAAACATTACACAAGATATTTTTCCAAATTAAAATATCAAAACAAATTGTTTGCTAACTATGAAAAAAACAGTTCACAGATATATATGTCGTTTATATTTTATCAGGTTTTTGTTGCTTAAAAAATATAAATAATAAAATGAATGTTATGATTTTTTCCACTTTCAAAATTGGAATAACACAGACATAAATAATAAAATATAAATATGAATGATGATTAATGTTTTTCAAATTATTTATAAGTTCTATTTGCTTAATATTCTAAAGAAAATGGTTTAAGTTGAAACAAAAGAAAAGCGTGTAGCTAATGAAAAAAAAATTATAACCAGTTTTAACATTTTCAGACGTTTTTTCGTAACGTTTTTTCGTTAAATCAGCTTTACAAAAATAATTAGCATTTATAATTCTTTTTATTACGGTACAAAAAATCTAACCACAAACTAAAACTAGAAATACTTTCCCATTTAGAATCTGTAAACTAAACCATGAAAAAAAGACCCAGAATTTTTAAGCACGAGAGACATAATATATGATCAAATAACATCAAGAGACAAGCAGCAAAGCAACAGTTTAATATCGAATTAGCTTTCCTCGTACAATAATTAGCTTTAATTGGTGCAATTTCCTCGTCAATATACTGATCCGTGAGAAAAAGAAAAGAAGGCAGGCACCAAAACAAAAGTCAGAAATTGCAACTGACAGGTCTGGAGTTTATTAGAAAGACAGATATCCCAACAGAATTGTTATAGATTGAAATAAAAGGGGACAAGCCTATGATCGATGATTTCAGCAGAGAAGTATGGATCATGGCTAACTTTGTTAGTAAAATAAATATCCGCAAAGAATATCGACATCTCAGGAAAAGAATGTATAACATTAATTAAGGGAATAATTTTATCAGCGAATATATGCTTAAGCAATACTAATGTAATCTATCATATAATAAAGTTCTGAATTGCGTAAATCACTATGATAATATAATATGCATTGGAAATTGATGGATAGCGCGTGACACTGAGAAAAGCAATTAGGTACTGCAGGAAACATATTATTAAAACTTTCTTATTTATTTTTACAAGAAGTTCTGTTAAAAAAAGTTTGTTTTGAATCAAAAACGGTAATCACGCGTCATTGAAAACGGGCTTTAAATTTGATTAATTCTTATTATTGTAATTGATTTTACTATGGCATCTAATACCTCTAAAGCCGTTAATATATACTTTATCCAGATAATCTGCAAATTAACTAGCGTATTCCGTTGCTGAGAAAAGCAATTATGTATTGCAGGAAGCATATTAATAAAAATTTATTTGTTTTTACAAGCAGTTCTGTTAAGAGAGTTTGAATTGAATCAAAATTGGTAATCACGCGTTATTGAAAATAAGATCCAAATTAGTAATATAGATTAGAATATTAGATTAATTCTTAATACTGTAATTGATTTTACTATTGCATATCTTACCGCTATAGCTCAAAAGCCGTTAATATGCACTTTATCCAGCTAATCCGCAAATTAACTAGCGTATGCCGCTGCTGAGAAAAGCAATTACGTATTGCAGGAAGCATGTTAATAAAACTTTCTTATTTATTTTTACAAGCTGTAATATTAGAAAGAGTTTGAATTGAATCAAAATTGATAATCCCGTGTTATTGAAGACAGGCCCCAAATTAGTAATATTATAATTAGATAAATTCTTATGATTGTAATTGATTTTACTATTACATATGTTTCCATTAAAGCTCAAAAGCCAATAATATGCACTTTATCTAGTTAATCTACAGATTAACTAGCGTAATCCGTTAAAGAGCAGAGTCAAATTGTTCCTGTTATAATATGTGAGGTCATGCCAACATGAGTGACAACTGTCAGCACCATTTAAGTTTCATTTTTTTCTCATCACTGAATAGAACAGATAATCAATTTATTGCCATTCGACATGTGATTTCCTGCTCAGTTCATTCCCGTCAGTTTATGATTAATTTTAAGACGAAGCTTGCGGCGAATTTCTTTGGAAAGGGTATATATGCATTCTCGAATATATTTATGAATGGTGTCCTTTAGACACTGCTATACTGATAGTGTTTTTTATTTGCCTAGAAAAGAGTTTATTAACTTAGAATCTTTTGGCTTTTCCAGCAGCTGAATTTTATATGAATGCTAACATTATTCACAGAGATATGTAACATATTAATTAACTTCCACCGTGTTCTTTGCATGTCAATCTTAACTGTCCACTCAACAATCAGAAGTCACGTGACATAGGTTGATAACTAAATGAAAATTTATATCCTAGGCTAAAGGAAATTCAAAACTGTATTCTAGTCAGGCTTTTGAGTAATAATTGACTATAACTCTAGTTTTCTGATGCTCTAGAACATTTTAAGTTGAATACTATGAATTGAAGTATACAAACTTTATAATTTAGTAGATAATTTATTATGTATTATATTTTCATATTATAAACTTGAATTTTTAATGCTTTCAATAATAGTCGATTTTAGAATATTTGTTTCTCGACAACAAAATCAACAATCGAATTTTTTAGTTTTATTGTCGCCAGCAATGATCAAAGCTTTGGTTTTATGTAGTACTTTATTTTTCACTTCATAAACTACTATTATATAAATACATTTTATGATATTTATTTTAATCGTTAAATATATGGCACCAAAAATTTAGTTTCTGTTTAAAAAAACAAAGTTAATAGAATTTCGCGGTTCTAGTGCAAGTATTCTTTTCTTGATTTTTCTCAAATCTTCCATTTTTTTTTATCACCCGGTGTTATGAATTTCTGAATCACCAAAAGAGGGATGGCTTATTGGAAAGCCTTACTTCGTATTATCATATTGTCGTATTGATTATGAAATTTGATTATTTAAAATGGTCTCTTTATTCAACATCCATTCGCCACTGAATCATTCTGCAACAACCGGTAAAGCAACTGAATCATTCTGCAACACCCGGTAAAGCAAACCGAAAGTATTTCAATCACTACAAGTTTGAGAATGCACTTCCAATGGAGAATTTAGATTGAAAATGAACTTGGCAAGTCGAATAACATTTCTAGTGGTGTCCTTTTTTCCATTTACAATAGCAATTAATAAAAATTGAATTGAAAACTATAAGTTTTTAAGTAAATATTCTGTATGGTTTTTTTTGCGTGCAATTGCGCTGTTGATAAAACTATAAAAGAACAAATTTGAAAAATCAATTCAATTGGCAATTAAACAGAATTACTCAATATGGAGTAATTACTTCAGAGCTACGCAATCGGGGAGAGCTACGCGAAAGCTTTTAATGTGTAGAAGAGTATTTTAATTACAAATTACTTAAGTTAATTTTTTTGTTTCAAATTAGTAATTACTAATAATATATTCGCCATTATCACGTGTAAAGCTATTATTACTTGACTTCTTTCCATTTTTTTTCAACAATTTCCAATCAGAAAACAGAAAACAAAACCACATTAAAAATACAAGCATAAATAGAAACTTTTTCCATTAAAAAGGCTACAAACTTTCTTTAATTTAAAGTAATTTACATAACAACTCTACCTAATAAACAATACAATGAACTTGACATCCAGTTATTCTTTTAAATAGGTTATTCCCCATTAATAATCACGTTTCTTAATAACTTATAAACCAAAGCAAAATAAAAATATTAACCGAGATTCAGCATCAGACTTCCAACAAATCTTTTGTGTTCTCTTTGACAAACTTTTCCAAAAGAAAACAAACTCAATAGTTATACATTACGAATCTCATTAAAATGAAAATGATGGCCTTTCAGCAAAGTTTTCACCTTAAAGAAAACCCATTTTTTCAGATAAAGAAAGAAAAAGATCTCCCCCCCTTTTCCTCCACTTATAACTGTGTAACAACAAACATACGCACTGAAAAATGAATGTTGAAGGAGCTCTTGAAAATCGCTAACGATAATTACTCTTAGTTCGTTTGCGTTCTCAAACACTTTCTACATTTCGAATCTTTTCTTCTCGTTTAGAATGTCCAGAAAGAAAAAAAACCTTTTATGGTTTGAAGAAGTTGGGCGCAGACAATTAATAGGTTGAAGTATTTTGGTTGATATTCATTCGACGCACATTTTAATTGAAAAACTCAAGTTCTTCGTTTCGGTGAAGAAAAATTAATAAATGAAAAACTTTTTAAAAGTGTAAATACTTAAGAATATGGTTAATAAGGAAAGAAAGTTTTTAGGAAAATAGTTCTATTATTAAATCATATAAATATTTTTTTTAAATACTTGTTTTGACGGTATAAAATATTTGTTTCAATGGTTAAATGTAAGTAATCAGATAGTGCAAAAATGCAAGCAATTAAATTGTATATGAACACAAAAGGCAAATGAGAAGTGCAAAATTGAAAGCAATTAAATAGGGTAAAAAATACAAGTGATAAAATAATGTTAAAAGTTTAAGCACTTAATAAAAAAAAATTATCAAATAATGTTAAAATTTTAGGTCATTTAATTGTGTAAAAGTGCAAATAATTTTATAGAGTATTGCCAACATATAAGCATGCAAATACTTTATTCTATTCTTTTTTTTACAGGCTTGACGATTCTCTGTCTTAGGGAATGCTTTATATAAATTTCAGAGTTTATATAAGTTTATTAAATTTTCCGACTTAGACGTTTACGGCAGATAATTTAAGTTTTTTTTTTTAATTTTTAGTTTAGGATCCAAAAAGTTAGTAAATATTTAATAAAAGCCCACTTATCTAAGATCTAATAAATTGCTACTTAAGATTTAACTTAATGCAAGTTAATGGTATTATCACTTTCCAGAGGTCAACCAGAGGTTCGAATTGAACTTTACTTTTCTTGTATTGTACTCAGTGCATTCTGCACCTTTAAATTAGACGCATAACAATGATACGATTTATGTAACAAATATAAACAAAAAGTAATAAAGTTAAATTTTTGGTTTAAATTTTTCGAACTACAAGGTCAAAAAAACTTTTTTAATTTGACAAATGAAACTAAAATGTGGCATTATGTATTTTAAACACTTATTTCACAACCGGGTAGATTTTATTATGTTTAGACACTGTTTTATCATGTGATAAAATTAGAAAAAAAATGATATTATGCAATTTGTTTAAGAACATTTAATTGTGAATTCATTTTGAGACAATTAGTAATTTATTCATGCAGACGATTAGAAGCAACATACATTCCAAAAAAGGAAAAAAATAGCTAGTGGGCAATAATGTCTAACATTTAAGAGTAGTGTCATATAAAGTTTAACTGCTAATGTATAACTATCTCTAAGAATATTAAGATAATGCAAGGTCATGTCAATCTGTGGTGAGCGTAAAATGTACTTATTATGCTTTGTATGCGGGAAATAAATGGCAAAAAGAAATTGGAACGGTGAATAATACCACTTACCAAGCTTATATGCTTCTGAGTCAGGCCCACAAACATCTCGAACTTCACGACTTGACCATCCGTTAGGGTAAATACAACACCCAGAGGCAATTAAAAGAGCTGGAACAAGAAAAAATAGTTCAGTGACAATATCGTAAATGTCTACCTAAGTTATGAATTATAGATTTTTCACAAAAATGTAGCCTACTAAATGCGGCACAAAGGTTATTAAAAATGTTTAAAAACACTAGAAAAATTTCGCAACCATTTACGTTTCTCCATATCTCGAATGTTAACGCCACTTGAGTTGATTGTAAAATACAGTTCCTATACTCTGTTGCAAGTTAAGAAAAAACCATTATCCCTATGAAGAGGGCCTGTTTGCATGTAAGTGCACGCCAAATGGATGCCAAGCTCCCAAAGCGAACACATATAAATATCGCTAACTCTTGAAACGACGTTGCACAGCCTTCTTTTTGCTTGCTTTCTTATTAGTTATTATAATTGTTATTAACAACAATTTAATTAACACAAGAAAAAATCATTTAGCATTTTATTAGAAGATGGGACCTGGTTTTACTCGAATTTATGAATATAGTTTCCACGAGTGTGTGAAAGTGGTGTTCATCTTTTTTTACTTGTTAGTTCGATTATGTAATTCAAATTAACGAAGCTACATTTAATAAGTAAATAACATTTCACAGACATTATTACAATAATTAAACATTTATACCAAGCTTATTATTCATAGATTTATTTACCATAAATATATGATGAAAGGAAAGCGAAAAAAAAAACTCAAAGCAAAACAAACATCGGGTAATATATTCAATTAAGGTAACAGGTTTTATATCTAAAAAATCAACATTTATTCAAAATATTATTTACAAAGAGAAAGGATAATATTTGCTGTTCCATTTCAAATGCATCGATACATCAAATTTATATTTCAAAAATTTCATATTACATTATATATTTACAAAGAATAGCATTAATTATACACTGTTGTTGAAAAACATCTTTCTTTATATAAAAACAAAAGTTTAATCTCAAAGATAATTCTGTTTCGGCAAAAATATCTTTTAATTTTATTGTTAAACAAACACCGACGCCACTTTTTTAGCAAGGAAAAAAAAAAGTTAGATTCAGGCGGTTTTTGCCAGGAAAAAAAAAGTATGACGGCTTGTTTCGATTCGTACTGTTTAATTAAAGTCAGCGCTAATGGAGGAAGGAACAAATACGTCAGAGGTTTGTTCCCACAGAAGAAAAAAACATCAACACTGTTCACTGGTTATGTTAAAAAAGAACGCTTCTTTTATCCTTTTTAATGTGTTTTTATTCTGAATAATTAAAAGAACGTCAAAGTGTATTTTTCTCATTAACAAATACAAAAATAAATGGCTCGGAAAATGCTTATACATATATGTAGGTATACATAAATTAACTCTTTACGCAGCCCAGGGAAAAAAACGTAATTGTATCGTACTTACATTTTTTAATCGTATGATTAATTTAATTAACGTAAATTACTAAGCAAACTTTAATAATCTAATTATACTTATTATGCCTAATTTTTGAATATGCGTATAAAATACCAAAGGGAATTTATGAGATATGTTCGAACGAAGTAAGTTTGAATGATTAATATATTTTACATAATAGGGGTTTATTAATAATACCTAAAAAGCACAATTTAAATGTTAAAAGTATTATAATGTCTTATATCATAGGGAATTATGAGTTGTATCTAAACACTCAAAATTTATATGCAATAAGTATCCAAACAAAAATGACACGGCGACTGTTCAAAAAAGCTGTAAAAATAGTGTTTAGAACATTTTATACCAAAGAAATTATGAGGTGTATTGAAACAAAGTGTAGTTTAAATGTTTAAAATGTTAAAGAATTATTCATAATAGGAGTTTATGAATTATAATTAAAAAGCATAATTAGAATGTTTTAAGTATTGAAATATTTGACACTCTAATTTGACCAGTTGATAGTAAAAAAACTGTTAGTATACAATTTAAATTTTCTAAAAAGTTGTAATTTTAAACCATTTTTTTGTTGAAAATTTATTAATGCATTTTGCTATTATTCTTATTTACTATTTTTTTTATTATTTACTTATTTAAAAAAATTGTCAAATTATTACGCATTGTTAACAATTTTACCATAATACTATTACATTTAGGTCTATTTCTAAATGCAAACTACATTACAATATAAAATAAGCAACACTTAACACATAGAATACCATTTATACCGTTGGATTCACAATAGACTGCTCGCTAGCATTGACTAAATACTGACAAAAACATTCTTACGTTTAAAACGGTGTAGAAAGTTAAGACCGATTGAAAATTCACGCACCTATCCTTTTCAAGTAGAATTATTTTATATAGTTCGGTTTTAAAAGTTTAATGCAAAAAAAAAAACGAACTGCATTTTTTAAAATTAAATCAAATCGATTGTATTCATGTTAGTGATGCTATAAACGCACTGATTGTTCCCAATTTGAAGAACTTTAACTAATTAAAGAAATATGGAAAGAAGACAGAAAAACGAGATTTTCTACTTTCCTCACAGGAAACTAAGTTATTTATTTCAATCAACTTTCAAAATTAGTTACCAATTTCATCCATAGATGGCGATACGAACAAGGTAAAACTGTAACATTTTATTCTCAAATTAATCACTATTTACAGCAACAGCGTGGTGCAGCATGAGAACAAAAGTAGCTTAAGCGCTTGCAAATATTGCATTTGGAATTATATGGAAAAATATCAGATGCCATATTGTTTTTATCGTTTCTAGTCAGAAATACCCTGTGTTAACGAATTTTGTAACTAAATAAAAATTCTGCGATAATAAACAACCCCGTTTCAGAAACAGAATGTATCAAATCGTATATCGTTCTACAACCTTCTCTGTTCCTGTAATTGATTTTTCAGACAACCCTTCAGTTTGTAGTATATTCAATTAGGTTGAGTTTCAAATAACTGCAAAACAATAAAATTTAAAATAAAAAAATTCAGTGGTTGCCATCTCTCTCAAATTACAAGAGCAAAATCAATATTTCTTTTTCATTTGAAATCATGTTATTTTTTTAAAGGTTTGAAATCAAGTTATTTTTGAAAGGTTTAAGGCTAGCTAATTAACCAATACAAACTAAACGCTTTAAAATACCAACAAAAGTTTTTTTTAGAGCTGGAATGAAAATAAAATTATTAATCCAAGCTGTTTCATTTTTTATCCGCTACTAATATAAAAAAAAACGCCATTTCTACCTCTTAATCATCATCAACCATCATAAATTGTAACGCTAATAATGATATTTCGCATTGTGTTTTTTTTATTCTTTCGAAATAACTTATTTTGTTAATTTCAGTTTTAACGCTCACGGCAATAAACTTAATCACAATTCATCTCGTCTCATTCATTTAAGTGTTAAAACTTTATGAATGACTGGTTCAGAAAAAGTAATTTATTATTCTATGAAATGTCGCTCGTTAAATGAGGATTTGTTTGTCTAATTAAACAAGGGGAAAAATTCGGAGCTCCTGCAAACTTGAAAAGAAATTATTTCACTCGTTAAAATATTATTTAGAGAATACTTTTATTCAGCGAAGAAATAATAAATTATTTATATCAAAATACATTTATAAGCTCTTTCTGAATATTTTCACACATTTTATTTCTACAAAAACCAATTATTTTCATTAATATTTGTAAATTTAAACTGAAATGACTGAACCAAATTATTTTCACTGACATTCGTAGAATTAAACTGAAATGACTGAATCAAATTATTTTCACTGACATTCGTAGAATTAAACTGAAATGACTGAACAAGGAGAGTAAAAGTAACATGGCTAAAACGAAAGGGCAAAAAATGCACACGAATCATATAGGAACATGGAATCGCAAACGTAACCGACAGAGGGCGTTTCTATAAAAACATGAGCTAAGATTTTTTTTTATTCACAATGCAGCGAATTTCGACTCTATTTTTGAGTTCGAAAATTTAGCTGAGGACGCCTCCCTGAGGCCAGTTGCTCACTTTTTTACAAGGATGTAACTCTGTGAGATAAACTCAATGGCATTATTTATGGCACAAATAAAATATTATAAATGGCAATTTAACTCGGATATGACATGTAAATATTGTATATATGCATTGACAAAACAATTTCGACTTGTTTTTAAGAATTGGCTCTATTAATAGATATATATCTATATTATTTTATAAATGGCACTATTATATAAATTACATCTCAACACGGATAAGACTTGTAAATGTTACGATGCGTTGACGAAATCAATATGTTTTGATTATAAAAAGGGGCAATAAGATGAATGAAAATTGTGATTTTGGTGAGAAAGATAAGGATGAGAAGAGTGGTAGATAATTTGTAACAGGGACGTACAATTTTTGACAAACTTCTCACTAGAAGTTTAATTTTTATTACTTATTTATCTTATTCTTATTTTCATGTACCTTTTATTATATTTTATGTACTTGTATTTTATTGTATTTTATGTATGTCTTACAACATGTATCACTTTATATGATTTTACTTGAGCAATTTGCTCATTACTAATTCTTTACTTTCAATTTTAGATAACAAGGACCTCAAGGAAACACCACAAGGATCCGCATCTCATGATGAAGGAGTAAAGGGCCTCAGGCACCCCGACCAACCGACAGGACTAGGACTTTTTATTCATCTTACTGAAATCGACTCAAACACTGCATTGAGGCAAAAAATAGATCCCGCACATTTCGGCAGACAAGTCAAAATACATCTGCAAGACAACCTTCCAGAGCATTTCTCATGAACAATCCCTCACAGGCGTCCCGCACTGACACCAGATATGTCTCCCATACAATTATTTCTCATGTTTTTTTTTTACTCACTTCACTGATGCGCAAACCAAAACAGTAGACTACAACTCACTAGGAGGCGTTAAGAGTTCGATATCTTATGAAAATCAGAAAAATTTGTGACGCGAACTGGGAACGTATTTTTTGTTTCTGTAATAATTGCCTGCTGACGAGTGATTTAAGAATCTTGACATGCGTGGCACGTTTTAAGTGGTAAAAATCATTGGCGGATGACTGATCAGGAAAATATTTTTTATAAAAGCCGGATTAGTTTAAAACCAAATATTTCAATCGCTACACATCTTCGGTGATCAAAAAAATGGATCTTTCGGAAACTAAAAATGGATCTTCAAGCAGTTCTGCTCCTGCGTACAAAAAATAGAGGCACTCAAGCTTCACAATACCGATCTCCTTGTTTATCAGCTTTGAATTCAATGAATTCTTGTTTGGCTTGGTTCATCAGCCTGACACAACATCGCGTCAGTGCCCCGTAAGGTTCATCTATCTGAGAAGCTGCTGTGGGACGAGGGAAAAAAACTATTTTTCACGAAATTTTATTACTTAGTCGAATTTCTGTCTATAATTTTCATTTGTTCTATCTTGAAGACAAGGTTTTGTGCAAAACCTTATAAGACTTCTGCATCCATAAGAAATTCTTGTGTCGAGAGTGAAACCACAACACCTGCACGTGAGTTACGATTTATAGCAGCCAAAGTCATAATTTTTTATGGTTTTCCATTGATGGACCAACATACCATCAATTATTCCATCATGAAGCATGAAATATTTTGATGGTAACCAACATAAGTAACCATCACCCTAGCGTAAGAATTCGAACTGATTTATGACAGTCCAACATAAGAATAACAACTTGTTTTGATAGTTTCTTCAGTTGAATCATCAAAATTTTCCACCATAGTTTGTTAGAAATCAAATTTTGCAACAATCATGAACCACCGTCATCCCAGTGCAAGAATTCGGACTGATTTTTGATGGACCAACATAAAAAAAAATTAAAAATAAACATTTTCGATGGTACATACCTGAGAACCAGCAAAAATTTCCATTAAAACAGCAAGAAAAGATATAGTTGAAGCCATCAGGGATCATTATAGATTGAAGGTCAATTAGAGTCAAACTTCTGTTGCAGTTTAACCATCATAGTATTAAAGTAGTATTTTCCATCATGAAATTATGGAAGTTTATTGGCATATCAGAAACCATGAACTCATTATCGAAAATGTTTGACGATGGTGACCATCAAATGATGTCGGACCATCATGAATCGCACTGAGACAAACATGAACCATCAAAATGTTTTGATGGAATCATCAAGAATTTCGACTAAGAAGAAAATGTGTTAACATGTGTACAACTCTGCATTATGACAAAAAGAGGTTCCTTTGAAAATAGGTAAAAAAGTTCTCATATTTAATTGAAAGACTTTTCCCCCATTAAAATATTAAAAGTTTGAGATAGTACATCTTATTCGTTACTTTCAAATCTTGGAAACCCAATTTCTCTACTTTTTTCTTATGACTCTTCTTTATTTGTATGAGTGGTTCGCTGCTGTTTCACATTAAACCACCATGTCAATTGGAAGATAGTTTTAATTGGATTTGCATAAAAGTATCTATACAAACTGTTATGTAAAGATTTACAAAATTTTGGACCAGAATTGAACAACACCAACTTAATTTCGTACATAATTTGAAATGCAATACTCCTAGTAACTTTAATGTCACATAAGGAATAGCAAAATAGATAAAGCAACGCTTGAACTTACTAATAAAATACAACAGTACAATAAATAGATCTTTCTGTTTTAAAATAAATAAAAAAAATTTTATAAAATTCTGAAATGGCATCACAACACAGGCAAAGAATGCATTACATAATCCTTAACGAATAAACATGTTTTAAAAGAATTGTACAATTCTTTACTTACAAATATTACATAGTTTTTGTTATGATTGAACAATCTTCAGTGTGTTCTGGATTACGAGCACGGACACGAGCAGTGCGAGCACAAGCAGAATTTTTCTGTACTTTGATTACAATAACGCGCAACACAAAATCACAATGCAACTTATTCACAATACAATTTATTTCAGTAAAAGTAAGAACGCCAAACTTTATGTTGCATACACGATAATCAGAAACGAACCATTTTTCTAGTATTTGTTTGTTTTCACACCGTTCTAGCATTATTTGTGTACCCAGTTTTATCTATGTTAGCTATAGTTAGCTATAAATGGAAGAAAAAATATTTCCAGTGGCAAACAAATATTGTTCAAAGTCCCATCATTGCATAAATTTAAAAGTTGCTGTTTTTATTGATTTCTTCACACGTTAAGCAATTGTAGGTTAATTCCATTCAAATCATGTTAAAGAAAATACTAAACAAAGTACTGGTTGACAAAGATTTCCTTTTATATTTTAAATTTCGTACACTGTTAAAAATTTTGAACACAATGAACCCTAATACAATACTCATCGGATAAATTTGTTTCAATCTTATAGTTTCTGCAAAATTTAAAGATTTTATCATGCAAATTAATTTTACTTGATTTTTATAAATTATACTGATAATTCTAACACTACTGATTACTTGATCCAACTTTAACGAAAGCATGGTTTAATTTAACACATTAAGGCTACAGAAAAATTGCTCGATTTTGCAGATCAACCGATTTTGCTGATAGAGTACTAAGTCTAAGGTATCAAACTACGGAACACTCAAATGTCATAAATTCACTATGTAAAACGGTAGATTACACCGAAGATTTTAAAGAAACACACCAACTAGAATTTCCTGCAAGTTCAAAAACTTGCTAAATTTCTTTTTTTTTAAAATTTCAATACTAAACATAAACAACAATATAAAAGTTTCGAACATGCTTAAAGCAATAAAAATTTTCGTTGCACTAAATTTACTTATCCAACTTGATTTGCTTTTTCTAAGAGTAACCCAAGACAAAACTGTCAAGGACTAAATAAAACCAAAGAAGAACAATAAAATAAAGTATAGTTTCGCACAATTTTTATTCATGGGCTTTTATTCAGTTACTAAGTAAAGTGCTTTGGTGCATTTGAAAATAAAAATGACTTTGAAAAAGAAAATAAATAAATTTAAAACAGGATTATGGTTTTGAAGTGAGCAGTAATCAAAAGTTACGCGTCGTAAATTCAATCTGTGTCTGCAAAAAGGAAATGAAAAAAAATGTATTATTGCACACTTCTGCGAATTACCGAAGCATATATCGGAAATATGCAGGTCCTTTCAAAACAATCTTCAAAGAAAATACATTTATATAACTTGAAAAGACAATTTTTGTGTCTTTTATCTGGAAATTTTGTTGATTCTACCACACAACAGAACAGAACCGCCGTATTCTTCACTGAAGAGTGAAACTGAAAAACACCAGAGGGCGTTATCGTCGCTGTAGGACACTCTTTCATCAAGTCAATCCATGGATGAGTGGATACGACAATGAAAGCCAGAAGTCTTGAGTTTTTGACTATTTTTTTTCCTCTTCATTTTCTGACTTTGATAGAAAATTTTTGAACGGGAAACAATATCGCAGCCTAGGGCTGAATGCTGAATATCTTTAAAACATATGAAAAAAAAAAAGAATTATATTATTTTCTTTAATTTCTTTCATTATAAAAAATTACTCTCTAAAATTAAAATCATGCCTAGGCCACATTTTAATTTTACATAAAACGCACGTGCATAAATTTTTTTTTCAATCAATGTCAAAATCTTTATAATCTATTTTGAAATTGCTAACAAAAATATATCTCCCATAATTGTTATTATTTTAAAACAAATAACCCTGATATCAAATTAAATTGACAAGGAATATTAAAACGATATAATTCTTAAAAAAAGAAAATTTTATAATTACATCATCTTATGGTTGAGTTTTTATTAGCATCATATATTTTTAGATTAAATAAAAATGCATTTAGAACAATCAAAATAAAAATGTACAACCAAACTCTTTACTGTAAAAGAAGAATAAACTAACACAAATAATGTGTCAAAAAAAATCATAAATATATTACTCAGTAAGAATATATGTAGCAAATAGAACATCATTAGTTCAATATCTTTAACAATCCATAAAAAATAAATCATAACTATTACTCATTAATGACTGAATAAAAAAATCATTTTCTAAAGAAAAGAATCCCTGAAATCATAAAAATATAAAATAGAATTTGTTGGCTAATATTTTACAGTGAAAATGTTAACACTAATTTACATTAAGCTCTTAACTTAGAATAACTCTTTAATTTTGAATTTCGAACTAAATTTTGCGAACTTGTAAATTTCTAACTCAAACCGATTTTTATATGTAATATTACACTTTAAAACATTGAAAAGTTTTATGCAAACTTGTTCATTCAACTGAAAAATGCTTTTCTGCCGAGAAGTTTTTACAAATTTGCTTAATCAACGGAAAAAGCCTGCTCGGAAGGAAAGTTTTGAACAAATATATACATTCAACGGAAATACACGGCATACAAGTTTTACACAAATTTGTTCAAATTGTTCTATAGTTAAACGGTTAATAAGTAAGTATTAACTGAACAAACTTGACACATTTTCTAAATCGATTTATGCTAGAGCAGAGAGAAAACTATTCATTCATATATTTATTCATTTTTATTGATTTATTGAATGAATGCTTTCTTTATTTAATTAAAACTCCTGTAAACTTTAAAGGAAAAGGAAAAACCTTAAAAACAAATTCATTTATATTCGAAGTTTTTTAAGTTAAAGTTGCTACCTTTAATGTTGAGGTATTAGGCGACTTCATATTCATATTTTACACTCATTTAAAATATGCTGTTATCAACTTTTAGACTCTGAATAATTTACAAAAATATGTTATAAAATAGCTTTCCGTTGGTTACCAAAAATAGATTAAATCATAAATATCAGAACTTTTTTAATGTTAAAATTTTTAAAATTTAACATAAAAATAATTTTTTCACCTGAAAGAAAATACACGAAAACTTCAAATATTTTATTATAAAACTCGAATGATGGAATTTCTTTTTTAAGAAAAATTTAGGTTGATAATGACACAAAAAATTTTTAATAAGCTTCTGCGAAAATAACTTTGTTCAAGAAATTAATAAATTTTTTCTTTCTTTTTTTCACTGGTATAGACTAAGACTAAGACTTTTCTGTATAAAAAACTATATTTCTATTTTTTTACATATATAGTGCATATAATAAATTTAAAATGGCCGGGATAGCCTGGTAGGCAGGGCGTTGGACTCACGTTTGAGAGAACGGGAGTTCGAATCCAGCCGGCCGAAGACTCCCCGTGTAGCAAGTAGTGACTGGTGCACGTTAAATCTGTCGGATCACAAAGTCCTCCATGTTACCATAACAAATCAATAACTCTGGAAGTATTGAATTATAGATTCATCGTTCTCAGGTCCAGGTCAGAATTACGATCTGTCGATGAATGAATGTGTGAATGGTCCCGCCCTCTAAATGGGTGTGATGTATGGGTGTGTCAGAATTCAAGTTATTGGCCATAGATGGTGCCACTGGAAAACAGGAACAATCTCATCCTCTCTGCCCTAATGGCTGACGAAAACAATAAATTTTAAAGATGTTATAAATTAAATAAACTTAATTTCTAGTAAACTGCCTCTTAAAGTTTTTTTTTTGCTGATGAAAATAAAAATTAGAATATTTGGTATAACTTTTACTTACTAAAATGCTTAAAATTTTTGTTTATGAATTTTGATTATACAAACCTGGTTAAAGAATAAAAATTTATGAGTTGGTGTTAAAGTGAAACATTTCCTAGTCTTCAGAAAATTCATATATAAGTGATATTTTTTGTCCAGCACAGATAGTACTAAAAAACTGGAATTTATTTTGTAAACATAGGGAAGGAAAAAAACAATTCATTTGGAATATGGCCAAACATTCAACGCAAATGTATTTCCCAGGAAAAAAAACAAAAAACGAAATATTACCAAAAATTTTATACAACTTTAATCTTTCGAATGATAGATGTCAGAAACATAGCAGACATTTTCTCATACTATTTAGAAACAAGCAATAAATTTATTTCTTTTTCTTTCAAGAAACAAAAAGTACACAATTTTGGATTGAAGTATATTCATCCGTGGAAAATGTATTGCATTTAATTTTCCATTTATCTTAAATATTTTGAGTTAAACTCCCACATAACTCTAGAGAAAAACTGGAACGTTCTCTAATGCAATTGATTAAATATTTCAATGTATTTCTGAAAATCCTAAATAGAAAATAGGTTGTTTTTTTTTTGTATAAAAAGTAGTGTAGAATAAATATGATTTTATACAGGTTAAAACTTGTATATTTATATTAGAACTTTTAATTCAATTATTTAAAATTCCTTTATGGACAGCAACATTACCAGAAAAAAGTTCGTATGAGTAGATTTTCGTTTCATGTACAATAAATTTTATTTTATTTTATAACCGTCGTTGAACAGCTGACCAAATTTTGAGTTTACGGCTACTAATGTTCAACTACATAGCCTTATAATCTTGAATCCAATCAAGAAGACAAGGCAACTTCTGGATTAAGTAATGGGTGAAATTTGCCTTTGTGGAAGATTTTTTATTGGAACTAACCCTCATTTGCGATTCATGAGGAGGAAAACCTCGAAAACCTTACACAGTTAGTTTGACTCAAGGGACTCTAATCCATGATCCGTCTACCACTAAGGATAATTTAAACCAGCACTGCGGTCGGCGCGAGTCGAGTGCGGAATTCATATCGACCAGAGATCACTGGGAATCGAACGCGGGGCATCTTAGTGGGAGGTGAGCGCTCTATCCCATTAGCCACAGCGATCCATACACAACACTCCACAAAACGGCTTAGGACTTCTCAATTAATATTTAAACGCATTTACACGGAGTTTAAAAACTTAAAAGCTTCCATACACCAGCACTAGGCAATTTCATTGTTAAAACTAAATTGAATATAAATATTGCATGTTATTTTTAATTAGGTTATTTATTATTTAATAGGTTTTAAAACGGATTAATAGGTTATTTATTATTTAATTGATTTTATTTCGGAACCGAAATTATTGATTTTATTAATTAATTATCTTGGTTAGGAAAATCCTTTTCGAAACATTATCAATACATTTTAATAAGTGAAATAACAATAATAATTGATATAGTAGAAAAATCGCTATAGACATTTTAAAAGCTCATAAATTACTAAAAAGATCAATAATTGTTAAGATAATATATATTTCAAGAAATAGACATTCAGTTTCAATAAATAAAAATATTTAGGGGCAATATTTAAATTTCAGTTCGTTTTAAAACTTTTTTGAATGCATCGAATAGAAATCGTGTAAGTTTGGGTCTCTTAATTTAATTTCACTTTCTACATTTTTTGGCATTTTTTTGAAACCACATGCAGACAAATTTTGCATCAATTTATAAGAATTGCTAACCGAAAGAAAAATCAGTGGTAAAATTATTTAGAATTTTTTGAAATTCATTTTATGTGATTGAGAACATTTTTAAATGTGTAAAAGTTATATATTTTCTAAGACAATCCAGTTCTAAACGACATTGGAATTTGAATGAAATCAACTAGGGATTTTTTAAAAGCAAAACATAAAAAAAAAAGTTTTATAAATTCGGATATTATTTTCATTTTTCATTTATGATAAATTTTACTGATTTCGCTTTCATTTCATAACTTAAAATTAGATTATTTAAAGAACTTAAAAGTTTTATACGCTGCAATTCAAAATTAACTTTTATTAAAAAAAATTTGAATCGTAAGATATACAGTTTTCTACATAATTTTAAAGAAGGCTATTTAAATGGCCAAATACAAAATTTTGAGCGAAATCGGCCGAATAGTTACTGAGAAATCGAATGTTAAGAATATAACTTTTTCGAAATTCGATATACAACAATTCACATTTGAGATCACCCTCTTGAATCTTTAAGATAAAGTTCTAGCACATGGTGATCTGATCATTAGATTAAAAGTTATCCAAGGTAATGTTTTTTTATTTTGTGCATTGTACGCAACTCGTAGTGATTAAACAAAGTATTTCACGTACTGCAGTTTATCATATAGAATGATATATACCCACAAGGAATGAAAGGTAAAAAAAGAAGTGTATTCATCGATATACTAATAATCTATGTGTTCTATTTATTTAACTCTGGCATGAAAAAAGAACAGGCCGTAAAAAGCTTCCGTAAAAGTTGCCATATCCCCACCGGGGAAACTAAGCATTTTGAAATGCACCGCTGGCAACCGAAAGTTAGCTCCCTTTTTTTTATATTTTCAGCAACTATTTTTTTTTTCCAACCAAAAACTACCTTAGTTTGTACCACACGAATGAGTGAGGGAACTCCAAAGAAGTCTTTTTCACACACCCAAGAATGTTACATACTTGACGAAAAAAAAAGCGAATACTATCCCCCGGGGAAACTTCGTTGCAAAGAAAGGTTTTTCGTTGAAAAGAAGGAAGAAAAAGGCCAAACAAAAGCATCGAGGCGCCGATAGAGAGGAAAAATAAGCCAAAAATAAAGCACGAACCAGAAAATCCGTAATCTTACTAAACGGTTTCCCGAGGAATGTTTCTCTTTCTCTGCGATCCATTCTTCCCAAACTACAAGATCAACTCGTAAATCCCCCAGGAGTCAAAGAGACGAAATAGAGTAAAGAAGGAGATAGAAGAAAAAATAAATATCTACAACACAATCTCATTCCAAAATTAGATCAAATTTGGCTACAGAGTAATCGGGTAGAAGAGAGAAAAAAAAACGAGAAAGTAATCGATATTGGTCATGGGAAGGCTCTTAGGGGAAGTATTCTTTTCGGTGACATTAACCAGAAAACTCCTAAATTAATGAACCTTTCTACTCAATAAAAAGGATTTTGTTCTGAACCTAACTATTCACTTTTTGGCTTATTTATTTAACGATAGTTATGTACGATATATATAGTACGGTATATAGTACGATATATAGTACGATATATATAGTACGATAGGCTCTAGATTTGAATATTGAGATTCTTGAGAGACTTCTCATTTTCCTCGATTTTTTGAAGACTCACGGCCTCATGGATCTGGTATAGTTGGAAACAACAACAACGATAGTTATGTTGAGAATGTCCTAAACTTCGCATCAGATTTGAATATTTTATTTTATTTTATAACCGTCGTTGAACAACCGACTCAATTTTATGGGTGTACGACTACTAATGCTCAACTCCGTAGCCTTGTAATTTTGAACCCAATCCAGAAGACAAGGGAACTCCTGGATCAAGTATTGGGAGAAATTTGTCTTCGTGGAGGACTTTTTGATGCAGCTAATCCTCATTTGCGTTTCATGGAGAGGAAGATCACGAGAACCTCCCACGGTCAGCCCGACGGCAAGGGGACTCTAACCCATGATTCGTCTACCAATGAGGATATTTCACGTCAGTACTGCGGTCGGTGCAATCGTATCGACTGGGATTCGAACCCGGTTCGCCTCATTGGAAGACGAACGCTCTATCCCCTGAGCCATCGCGGCTCTAGATTTGAATATTGTACCACACTTGTGCTATAAAATGATATCGCAAAATGTAAGAACCAATAGTTTAGACCAGCGGTTTCCAAATGGTATTCCACGGAGCCTTAGGGTTCCGTGAAAAGTTAACTGGTGGTTCCGCGAGTAAGGTTTTTTTGACCAATTTTGAAATCTGTAACTATTTTTTTATCAAACCAATAACCTATTATTTATTTAATATTGAGGAAAATTTTATGAAATTATTTTAGCAAAATGCCAATGAAAAGGAAAATAACAAAATTTACATAAATATATATGCTTTCCAGATCATAATATATTGTTATAAGAAAATACGAAAATGAAAATGAAGTACGAAAATAATTTGCATTTACAAATAATTGCATCAGTATTTGTCAAGAACTTTATAAAATCAAAATAAAATAATCAAATTCAAGAGTAAATAAATATTTTTCTCTGATAACTATTCTCAAAGTTTATTAGAGTTTGTTTTTTTAAAAGAAAAAAAACATAATTCAGCTTATTTTATTCAGTTTCAACTTACCCATATGACAAAAACTACTAAATTTGAAACCACTGCGAATTCAGCTGCCTGACATAAAAACAAATTTTAAATAATGAATATATTTCTTCTTAATTAATTCGTAGTCTTGTTTTTTGGTAAATGTATTACACAACAGAAGACAGTTAATTATCTTGAAAATATGTAATGTTCTAAATTTTTACTTATTTTGAAAAAATATATGCAGTGATCTATATTTAATTAAATATTTTAAGAATATTAAGTGAATGAAAGAAGAATACATTTTTTTCATCATATCGTTGGGTTTTATATCAGACAGTTGAATTCACGGGTCATCTAGTCTAGTTGTTAATTATATTTTAACGCATACATAAACTGCAAATGAATCAGTTGCAATATGATTTCCATTAAAATAAAAACAGGAAAAGAAAAAAACACGTTGAGAATAGTTATCAGAGAAACATGCTTCTTTATTGTTGAATTTTATTCAAAAGTAAGGGAAATATTTAATAAATAATAGTACATTATTATTTGGATATAAAATTAATTACTGGTTTCGAAATTTATAACTGATTAAAAAAAAATTCCTAACCACCGGAGCCCCTGCGGCCCGTCCACGGCCCTCAAGGGTTCCGAGGAACACTATTTAAAAACAAATGGTTCAGAGTTATCAAAGATAGATAGCGTTCAAATGTGCTGCAGCTTTAATTTGAACAACATTATCATATTTATTGTATTAAAAACAACATGATCCAACTTGGACCAAAACTTAATTCAATTTAACTACGAGCTCCATTTAGCACCTTAAAAGCAAATTTCTAGCGTATTACAGGATTGTATTGTAAAATATCAACAAATTTTCACCGTATTACAGTATTGTATTGCAAAATATCAACAAATTTTCACCGTATTACAGGACTGTATTGCAAAATATCAACAAATTTTCACCGTATTACAGGATTGTATTGCAAAATATCAACAAATTGCTACCGTATTACAGGATTATGCAACAATTCATCTACATGATTGTTATCCTCCGATAGTGTAATCCAAAACATTTTTAGGGTATTCATACATTTTATTTATTTAATTGCTTTTTTTTCTTTAAATTGCAACATTTTGCGACGTAATTAGATAATTTAAGTAATAATTAACTCGAATGAATTATTTGTAATCATTTACTACATTTAATGACTATATGAATACACAATTCTACTAACGAGGTAAAAAAAATTTATAAATCGTAATTAAATTTTCGCAATCATGTACAAAATTGAAAGCCTTATGCTGACATAATTAAATCAGTTGAAATATATTTCAATTTCTTTCTATTATTATTTATCGTCCTACACGAATGTTAACGTTATTAAATGATAAATAAAAACGCGTTTTCCGAAGTTTAACTCACTAAAATAAAAATTAACTATACCCTGTATTATTCAGCCTCGAAAAAGACGTCTTTATTTACTAATAACAGCCGCTACTCAAAATTTACCACAATCAAGCTATTTTCAAAATGAATANGTTTGTCTAAAGTAAGGCCACTCAATATTTACCCCAATCAAGCCATTTTCAAAATGAATATGCACTCTAGTTAATCACTTAATTTTTTAATTTCAACTACCGATGATTTTTAATTATTTAGGTTGACAGGAAGATGCTTCAAAAGTGTAATTATAAGGAAAGATCACGTTACAGATATTTTACTAACTATAAATTTGGCAACGTCATTCTTCTTGAACTTACCTGACTTGTTGAATCAAAAGAATGTGCAATAAACTCCGATTTTAATTAGACAGAATGGTAAGCAAGCTAAAATAATTGATATTGTCTTTTAATTAATGCAAAACTCTCTTCAGTTTAATTTATAAATATGTAATGCTATGCGAAAAACTCATTTTCCGACATTATCTCAGAACGGACTAATTGAAATTTTTCAACCATTTTTATGTTCGACAGCTCGAATTGCTTCTTGCACTCTTTGTCCAAATTTAAGAAGCGCACCGGTGGCACAGTCTGTTAAAACATTACTCACATTTTTGGTGAGAAGTTGTGAGTTCGATCCAGGCAGCCAACAAAACAACCGACGTGTATACGAGGCAGATCTGTCGCAGCTGGATGTCCTCTCGTTAGTTGTGATGTGGAAGTTTGGCGACAAGGATATAAGTTCAGGCGTTGTCCACGTCGTCTGACCGACGCAGCTAAACTAAGTGGCGTTCCCACCACGACCGCTAAAAGATAGGGCTCTAAAGATAGGGCTAGGTGCTTGGCTACGGTTGGGCGATGTGTGGCCAAATTTAAGGACACTAGTACAAACTGTTCTAGAATCATAAGAGTTTGTGTATGTATGTCTCTCCTATCTATATATATATTTCTCTTACACGGCGACAAAAAAAGCCTCATTACAACTTCCCGAATCGCAACGCTAGAAAATCGATCAATGATTGCCGCTAAAAATGTCACATGCCAAATCTATCTGAGGTGGCTCAGCATGTAGCACTTCTAAAAACGGAAACTGAATCTCTTCCGAAATTCACTCGATCAGCTGCGGCAATCTCATACTATTAAGCTAGGCAGAAGTGAGTAGTCTTTGTCGGTATATCTATATTTTAGTATTTTGTTGAAAACGCTTTTTTTTCACGAATTTATTTGACGATTTTTGATAAATTTATTTTAATGACTTAGTACTTACTAAAAAAAAAATTTTTTTTTTAAAAAAATTTGTTATATGGATTTGAATGATTGTTTTGAACTCTTAGAATTTTGTGTATTTGCAATGTACCTAAGTTAGTAGCGAGCGAAGCGAGCTTGGTTTGCGAAGCAAATCATATAAGATTGCGTAGGGATTTTCAGGGGTTGGCGAGCGTTAGCGAGCAGGGGGCGCAGCCCACTAGTTATTATAGATTCGTACTAATTAATTAAAACAGAATTATTTGTTTTTTTTAACTTAAAATAATAGTTTTCTTAGTCTATTCAACCAAATCGCAGTTGGAGATTTATGAACATTTTTCCTTGCAGTGTTAACTGATCATAAAAGACAACAATACTGTTGTTTCATATTAATATAATTTTATCTCATAATAGCGAATCAAACTCCTGATAAATTAAATGCTATGTCAAGTACTTCAAGACTAATTTCTGAAATTAAATTAACAAGTTCAATTATCACTACCCCCAATCGAATTAGTTCATCTTCAAATATTACTAAACAGAATAACTCTGTAGATGTGAAATGAGCACCAATTTTAAGCTAATGCGAAATTTACGAATTAAGGCTTTTCATCATTAATTGTATTTTAGATCGCAGAACAAATCGTGTGTATTGCACACTTGATAGTTTAGAGATTAATTAATTGCTTTAAATATCATCCTCTGTGCTTGTTCCTAACTTACTGCAAGAATGCATAACTTATAATTTCGCATAATTGGAATTCATGATTGCAGAGAACATAAATCATCATGATTTGAAATTTTACTTCAGAGGTGTTCGTAAACTACCGATAAACTAATTAAAGTTAGAAATTCTGATGACACTACAGATTAATGTTATAAGCAAATTTAACACTTAAAACGGCTTCACCCTCACAAGGGAAATCATGCATGAAAGGTATACCGTAGAGTTTTGTATAATTGTTCTCATGATATTTTAAAATATTATTTATATGATACCTCTAAAGTGCAGAAGTCAATTAATTGTTCTACAGATTATATAGATAATGTGTAGATTGATTCGCTAAATGCCGAAAATTGTTTGATTTCTCAAATTACTAATGTAATCTATAAACTACCTAGATAATCTGCACATTACATATAGTTTGTCTACCGTCAGAACTCCCCCCGCCACAAAGTCTGAGGACGTCTGCTGTAATGGAAACAAGAATAGCGCATTTCAGGGAGGGTTGCTTCTCTTCACTCTAGGGCTAACAAAATAGACCTAAGAAAAAAGATTCCCTCTCTCACGCCAAACCGATCTCCTAAGCAATGACCCCACACCCCTACTTGAAATAGTTATACCTCGTTACCATAGTCACCGCCACGGGTCCAGACGAATGGCTAGGGGAGTTCTTACTTTAACGAGAGCCTAGTATAGTTTGTCTAAAGTGCAAATACGATTTTTTGCACAGCAGCAATCTGTACGTTTATATTAACATACCGTTATTTATTTGGTATCTAAAAAAAATCAAGTTACTATAATTAAACAATTAACACTAAAGGATAGTGCCCGATATTCTCTAAGAATCTCTTTTACACTACTTGATGTAAACTAGTTACATTTTTGATAAGTAACACTAAAATTTATAATCACAGTAAGATAAGGAAAGCATAAGAATCAGTAAAGTTGTTTTGACGATTTAATATAAAGTAATAATCATTAATTTAGGATGTATGTATACACTAATTCTTAAACAATACACTAATTCTTTTCAACAATATCAAACATACGCGTAGCTCAAGAAAAATATTAACAGGAATTCGAACTAGGCTTAACAAACAGAATAGAAGCGGTTAGAAATTATACATTATAATATTATATAATACAGTTGAGGGAGATCTAAAAATTAAAATATAAACAATTTTACACTACTAAGCGTAGCTAAACCCCGATCCGTCCGCGCAGTTGGGCATTGGCGAAGGAAATGGAACCTTAATCTTCGGTCTATTGTGTTAGCCCTAGAGTAAAGAGAAGCTACCCTCCCTGAAATGCGCTATTGTTTCCATAGCAACAGACGGCCTCNTAGATAATCTGCACATTACATATAGTTTGTCTACCGTCAGAACTCCCCCCGCCACAAAGTCTGAGGACGTCTGCTGTAATGGAAACAAGAATAGCGCATTTCAGGGAGGGTTGCTTCTCTTCACTCTAGGGCTAACAAAATAGATCTAAGAAAAAAGATTCCCTCTCTCACGCCAAACCGATCTCCTAAGCAATGACCCCACACCCCTACTTGTAATAGTTATACCTCGTTACCATAGTCACCGCCACGGGTCAAGACGAATGGCTAGGGGAGTTCTTACTTTAGACAATCTATACTAGGCACTTGTTAAAGTGCAAATATGATTTCTGCTGGAGCAGCAACAATCTGTACGTTATAAACATAACGTTAACATAACGTTATTTATTTATTTGGTACCTAAAAAAAATCAAGTCACTATAATCAAACAATTGACACATAAGGATAGTGCCTGATATTCACTAAGAATTTGTTTTTATACTACTTAGTGTAAACTAGCTACAGTTTTGATAAACAACACTAAAATTTATAATCACAGTAAGATAAAGAACACATAAGAGCCATTAAAGTTATTTTGATAATTTAATATGAAGTAATAATCATTAATTTAGGATGCATGTAAACACTAATTCTTAAACAATACACCTATTCTTTTCAACAATATCAAATATACACACGTATGTTTGATATTGTTGAAAGCTCAGAGAAAATATTAACAGGAATTCGAACTAGGCTTAACAAACAGAATAGAAGCGGCTAGAAATTATACATTATAAGATTATATAATACAGTTCACGGAGATCTAAAAATTAAAATATAAACAACCTCATTGTACTAGTAAGCGTAGCTTAACCCCGATACGTCCGCACAGGGGGGCAACCGGGGAAGTATAGTTTGTCTAAAGTAAGAACTCCCCTAGTCATTCATCTGGACCCACGGCGATGACTATGGTAACGAGGTATAACTATATCAAGTAGGGTTGTGGGTTCTTTGCTTAGAACATCGGATTAGCGAAAGAAAGGGAACCTTTTTCTTCGGTCTATTGTGTTAGCCCTAGAGTAATGAGAAGCTACCCTCCCTGAAATGCGCTCTTCTTGTTCCATAGCAACAGACGGCCTCAGACTTTGTGGCGTGGGAAGTTCTTACCATAGACAAACTACACTAATGCCTCAAAACGCTCGCGTCTGCTTAGCAATAAAAGTGGCTCATTGGTAGTGATGGCTTAGCGACGAAGACGGCAACAAGTCTTCATCAAATGGCAAAGGATGGATGAAGATCTGGGCAAGAGGAACCGTGGAAGCACGGATCTACGGTGGTCAAGGTGCCGCTTATTACACTACTAGAAACAAAAACATATTTTTGTTTATATATGTTATTTTATATATAAACAAAAACATATTTGACCGTAAATAGACTATATCCTATATACGTCATCATTGGTGTTGTCGAGAGCGAAAATAATTCACGTATAGTGTGAATGGGCTTGACCTTGGTGTAAGTTTTTCTTTTCATATTTAGTGTTTAGATTTATTTACAGGATAAAAATTGGATATGAAAGCTCAATTTAGGGTTAAAATGCTAAAAGAGCATACATAATTTTTTGAGTAGTTCTACACAAAATTTGAAGATATTTTACACTATAGTTTTTTTTAAAATTTAGATTTATATTTGTCTAATAGAAAGTGTTGTAAAAAGTGGGCAGTATGGCACGCATGGTTGCTATCAATGGCGAGTATGGTATTCAATTCATTTTTAAAGGTCTGTTTTACACAGTACGCTCTTGCTTGATCATATTGCAAAACAGCTCGTTTTCTATTTCTTAGCAAGAACCAACCAGGCAATAATACAGCTTACCTGTACATAGCAGTTTTAATCTAACATTTTTATTTCACTATTACCTAATTTATAATAGCTGCATATTTTCAAGTCATAAAAAAGAGCAACTTCATTGTTTAATATTGAGTCATAAAATTTAAAAAGAGGATGCAATAATGGCATAATCACTTGAACAAATAAAAGAAAATATTTAATGCAAGCATCATAAAATTTTTATTGTTTGTCAAGTCTTAAACAGGTACTTGGCTGTTGATATGATAAGAGTTTAACTAGGTCTTTATTCTTACCTGAAACAATTCACCGGTTTTTATAACATATTAAAATCTCAATATAGTATTTAAATCTTGCTCCTCGGATTATTTACAGAAAGCTATTTTTTTTTACAACGTGACTACTTAAAATTAAGTGTGTAATAAATATTTTGGTAATAACTTAGTAAATTAATTCTAATGAACTGAAAAAGTTAAAATTTTTCCCCACCGTTTAATCCTTAAACTTTAAATTAAATTTAATTATCGCTTCTTTTATTCTTTTATTTTTGAAATTAATATGGACAGAATCTCTGAATTTAACTTTTTACAGCAAATATTAAGTGATTGAGAGAACTCGTACCTCATTTTAAATGTAATAAAATAAAATGCATTTTTTAAAAAATAAAAATTTTCTCTAATTATGTGCTTTCCATACGATTTTATGCATTTTCTTTATTACATTAGGTACTTTCTATAACGTATTAAGTATTTTCTATATTATATTACGCATTTTCTATATTATGTACTTTTACGTATTTCTTTATCAGTCTCGTAATGTTTTACACAGAAAAGTAAGACCTGATTTTTTTCTATAAAATATTTTATTTTCTTCCTAAATTTTCATTATGAAATTAACTTGCAGAGAACAGAATGGATACAATTCTGCAGCGGGAAGGATTTTTTCCTTTAAAATATCTTTTTACAGTAACTATGGAACGTAGGTGCAAAAAATGCATTTTCCATTGACCAAGCGTTCACAGTAATTATCCGTAATTATTTATTGGTCACATTCTGGTGTTTTTGGCAATCATAGCGTTTTACTAATTTATTTTAAGCAATTCTGATGGGATCCTAACTTTTGCAACCACCAAATAGTGAAAAGTTTGATTTAAAAATAATTAAATAAATAAAAAGCTGAACAGCAGATTTTACCACTAATAAAGATCATTAAGTAATTTTACATAAACACCACAGAATATTTGTTAGATAGACCTTAAATGTGCATTTAAATATAAAAGCAAGTAAATTTCAACAGAAAACCTAGGATACGAAGAGCTCGCAGCAGGACACCATTTTGTTTTAGTAAATCAATTAGCAAAACAAAATATTACAAACTATCTTAAGGCTGTTTTTCAAAGGCTCTATAGTCGCATGAAATTATGCTTTTTTGCGAATAATATACTATTTTCATAACTGATGTTAGTTTGCAAATGTTGCGTATGACTATTAGGTTAATTTAGTCTACCTTTAGCCATCGCCATTTATGTTAATCATGAAAATGTCACGAAAGGTCAATATGGAGAAAAGCCACAATTTTGAGAAAATGAAATGCTTGTGGTTCAATTTTTTAATACTTAAAAACTTAATCCATTGCTGCATTACCTGAGCTAATAGAAATTTGCAAAAAAGTGCATTAATTTTGATAATTTTTATTTAGGTGGCAAAATATTGCCAAATATCGAAAATATCAACTTTTAAAAAAGTTTAATAGCTTTTTAAAATATTTTAACTATCTATCCGTTCAAAAGCCCTGATAATTCTATACAGCAAAATAGCAGATACAGTTTAAAATTATAGTTTTGCTTAAATTGTAAGGCATGTAAACTGTGGGTTTTTTTCTTCGCAAAAGAGCTTTGAAAAACCATGTGAAGCTTTATTTTAATGCTGGAACCCTAGATTCGATACAAATATCTCAAATATATACGTTTCCGTCAAATATGATAACTAAATTTTAATTTATCTTTATAAAGTTTCAATGTTAAGACTGATCATAATTTGTTTTATTTTCGCAATTAAATTACTTATTATTTTCATAGTTTTTTTACTTCTCCATAAATTACTATTTCTGGGGACCTTTTATTCAATTTAATTTTCTATCTACTTTATCAAAAACTAAATTTAATAATGTCCCTTTATTCTTATACATGTTTTTCTCCTTTTATTGAAAAATAATATTCTAAAATTTAAATTTCCCAAATATGAAAAAAATTTCAGAGAAATAATTATCTCTCCGATTCAATCAAAGAATAAATTGAATCAAATTATCTTTCAGTTGGAAATAATAAGTTGTCACCTTCTTATATGTTTCTATGTCATTGCATTGGATTGCTTTTATACAGCAAAATAATTTATTTCCAAACATGCAATCAAAATAACTACAAAAAAGAAAAAAATTACATTAAAATATGTTAATGCAAGATAAAGTTCCTGTCTTTTACTTATTAGCGCTGTACGGAGCGCAAAGTTTAGAAAACAACACGATAGAAGTTAAATAAATTTTTCAACAGCAGTCATTTTAGTACAAAGGCTGCATTAATAAATTCGCAAACTTAAAGTACTTTAAATCATAAAATATTTCGTTATTTATGAATGTAAATTTATTCACAAATCGAAATAAGACAAAGACATACACAAGAATGGATCTAATTTTAAATTTATTTCAGGAATGTTGAGCTGTCGTTTCAACATTCATAAATCGAGTTTATCCTTTGAACAAAATTACGTTTCAAAACATCTTTTTTTTTTTCCTCACAAATCTAATTTTTTCCAAAGAAAACATTAGAAGACGTGATGGGGAATAGCATGACTTTTTTTTTATGAAATCAATATTTTTGTATTTTCTTTTTGTATTCATTTTATAGAAAATGCTTTTTTTTTCATTATTTATAAGCAAAGAAATCTCAAACATTTTCTCCTTTGCTTATTAAGCACTAAAAGATTGCATTTCTTGTTATTTTTCACCTCATACGATGACACATTTTTAGGTGCAGAAAAAACTTCCAACTTATCAATTTATATTTAAAAAGAGCTTCGAAGTAAGCATTTTTAAAAGCAATGTAACCTATTGAAATATTTAATAATCTTATGCTTTTTGTTTCACTATCAGTGACTTGAATCAACTGATTATGCGGCAAGACAGATTTAAGTAACTTACTTGCAAAGATTTCATCATTGAAACTGATGCTTTCAGATAAAATTCTACAAATGATTGCTTTGTCATACGTTCATAATTTTTTCCTTAAAGTTATTTATTTAAATTTTTTCAAAACTTTTAATTTATTTTTTTAGTCCTAACAGTGGTTTGCATCATATATTTCAAATTTGATTTCTCTCGACAAATTTCGCTCAAATTTTGTATTTTACCATTTAAAATTACATTCTTTAAAATAATTTTTAAAAAAATTTATACTTTACAAAACTTAATTTAGTTACTTAAAATTTATTTGCGCTAGAGACATTTATATACCACACCTACAAGAAGGAAAAACTTCTTACGACTTAACGCTTAAACTTAAACTGAATATTTAAAAAAGCTATAATTTTAAAAAAGTAATTTTTTAAGAGGTAAAGGAGCTTCGTGAGTAAGTCGAGCAGAATTACACTGGCAATTAAGTTGTTTGTTGCATTTATACTAATGCTTAATCTTGTTAATTCGGGTGTGGGTATTTCAAATCGGTATAAACAGGGGATCATAATACTGTTGCGATCAGTTTCTGGGAGAGTCAGATCACATAAGCATGATTAAAACTGCACAGAATCCCATGCCCGGAAATGTGTCATCGTACGCGGTTAGGGGTGCTTCTATATAATGACCTATTCAAAAGCACACTAAGAAACAGTTCATAAGAGCGAATCGTTCCTGGCGGCGTATTACTGCTTTTCTGAGCAACTTTTTCAATGTCATTTTAATCCTGATGATAATCCTGATGCCCTAACTCTTTTAGTTTGTCGCAGCGCGACCACCTGTTCTATAAAGCGTTTCTAAACTTGTACATTTCGACAACGAATAAACTAAAACTGCCATTAACAAATCTGTAGCTTGGAGAGATAAACTGATTGCAGACTTAAAATCAGCGATACGAAAGTATTCAAGATTTGTTAAAAAAATTTATGCAACAGAAAACTAAAAAAAAATACTTCCCCAGTGTTATTTAAATTTTTAGCTTACTTTTTGTTAGAAACATATATCGAGAAATTTTGTTTAGCAATTTAGAATTTTTAAAAGGTTATATTAAAACAAACAACGGTATAAAAAAATCCTGCGTACTTCTCTAGCTATTCGCATAAATAAATTGAAAAACATTTGTCTCTTATCCCAGCATTTAAAATTGCAGATGCTGCTTGTTCAACCATCAAAATGAAATGTTTCATCGTAAAAGTACTAAAAAAAGTTGCCCTTTTTTACGTTCAGTTTCGAAAAAAATAATTTTCACACATCACTTGTTGCATGTTAAAAGGACTTTTCTCAGAAATTTGATTTTACCCTTTGTTTTATAAAAATGAAATTTCCAAACTACACTTTTTTTTTCAATTGCCAAAGGCGACTAAACAATTAAAAGAAAGCAAGTATATATTTTTTATCGATATTGAAAAAACTGCTAATAACTATCAAAAATTTTACTGATTAAACAAATTTTAGTTAGGTACAGCAAGTGCTGTAATATTTTTAACTCAGTAGAATCTTGACAGTTCAATCTATAAAATCACAGAAAAGTAAAAATTGAATCAAAAGAAAAAATACTAATACCAAATATTGAATAAAATAATAACACAAATAAGAGTAACACCAATAAGATTTCTTTTTGCATAGTTCCATCAAAAATATTTTATTAATTTGTTTACAGTAATATAACTCCAGGATCAAGCTTTGTTTACAGTAATATAACTCCAGGATCAAGCATTGGGAGAATTTTGCCTTTGCGGAGGATTTTTTGATGGAACTATCCCGCATTTGCGTTGCACGGAAAGGAAAACCACGAAGACCTCCCACGGTTAGCCTGACGGCCACGGGACTCTAGTCCATAATCCGTCAACCTCTGAGGATATTTCACGTCAGTACTGAGGTCAACGCATGTGGTCTACCATTCATTACTGGGATTCGAACCCAGTTGGAAGGCGAAAGCTCTATCCCCTGAGCCAGAACAGCTCCCTCCAGTACATGGACAGATCTCTAAAATCTTTAACTTTTGATAATAAAAAATAATAATAAAAAATAATAGGCACACTATTTTTACACCTCCAGAATTGTTTGAAAATGTATAAAATATCAGAAAATAATAGTGGACATCGAAAATTTTGATGCCCTTATAAGTATAAACAAAAAATTAATATGTTTGAAGTAATTTTTCTAGGTTTATAATCACAAACTGTCATTCGGTGAGGTGACATTTACGATGTCAAGACCGTAATCAGACGCAGATCTAAAAAGTAAATGTTAAAATCAATCAAAATTTTGATCACACGTTTGTCATTGCCTAATTTATTTTTTGTGTTGCATCGCATTGCGTTGCATCTGAGTCAAGTTTTCGATCTATTCCGTAGGTTGTCCAGACCGTAACCCTGTCAAACCGTAACTTCAGGATTAATTAATTGAATTTAACATAACAGAACTTAGTTTTTTCCCTATGTTTTACTAATTGAAGATATTTTTTGACTGAAAATAATTAAAATAAGCCTTTTTATACATTTTATAACAATTTAACTTAATATTAAAATTTTTCAATTCATTTATGATACTAATAATTTTTGATGAAAAATAAAGGGTAAATATGGATGAAATTATTAAAAAGAAAAAATTGCTCAATAAAAGAAAAATGGGTTCAATAAGTTTATATGTTTATTAAATAAATGATACTTACGTCGTTTTTATCATTTTTAATGAAATGTATTGGGTGTACAAATTAGTTCGGTCAGTTTTTAAAAAATGGCTCTGCTGTTATGAATGTTATATAGTGACAGCTGGTTTCGGTGGTTTCAGAGAGGTTAAACATCTGTCAATAATATTCATTTTATATCGTTTTGAATTTCATACAAAAACCCTGTTTTTTACTTTGTTGAATATGTCAAATTTTGCGGTAATGAAGCACCATTTACGGGAGCTTTCATGTTTCTGCTTTAATTGGAAGAAAAGTGCAGCTGAAGCGCATCGAATGCTTGTAGAAGTTTATGTTGACATTGCTCCAACTGATAAATCATGTAGGGAACGGTTTAGACGTTTCAAGAATGGTGAATGAAGAATGGTGAATGATAAATGGTGAATAGTTTTGTATACTATGAGCTGCTACAACCTGGTGATTCCATTACGGGCGATCGGTATAGGCTACAATTGATTCATTTGAGCCGTGCATTACGAGAAAAAAGGGCGGAATACGAGCAAAGACATGACAAAGTTATTCTTCTGCATAATAACGGTCAGCCTGATGTTTCAAAAGTCGTAAAAAATTATTTGGAAACGCTCAAGTAGGATATTTTACCGCACCCGCTGTATTTATTGAGCATTGCTCCTTCTGATTACTGGTTGTTCCGACGGATACAGCATGATTTTGCAGCTCACAGGTCACTTCTTTCGCAGAAATCGAAAATTGGCTCCTAACTTGGATCGTCTAAAAAGACGATACATTTTTTCGAGATGGAATTTGAAAATTGCCTGAGAGATGGAAGATAGTAGTAGCCAGCGATAGACAATACTTTGATTAATCTGCTCATTCATTTTGTTTTGAAATAAATGCATTTTTGACAACAAAAAAAACGGACCGAATTCATTTGTACTCCCAATATATAAACCTAGAAAAATTAGTACAAAAATTTTAATTTTATGTTTATACTTGTAAGGGCATCAAAATTTTCGATGTTCAAGATTATTTTCTGATATTTTATACATTTTCAAACAATTCTGAAGGTGTAAAAGTAGTGTGCCTATTATTTTTTGTTGTTTTTTATTATTATCAAAAGTTAAAGGTTTTAGAGATCTGCCCGTATAGCAATTGTATTCACCAAAGGGTATTCAATTGTATTCTTGGTTCAAATTCAATTCAAAGGGTAAAAATTGTATTCAATGAGAGGTATAAATCACAAGACAAAGTATAACACATAGCGAATAAATAAATTTGGTATGCACGTACCCTAAATCTAGATGGTACACTTCATTTATTAAAACAACACTAGCTACTATGCTTTATTTGGCTTTAAGAGATACAATCTGAGAATGTCAGTTCACAGCTTGTAGTGTTTTCAAAGTTTAAGAAAGATCTTAAATAGTCCGGCCTCTAAAATGAAAAGTTAATGCACTGCAGTCACAGAACTCCCACGCTGTGGTAATTAGATGCATTTCAGAGCGTGTGCCACGGAACCTCTGGCTTTCAGCCAGAAAGGGTAAAAGCTGAAATATTTAAATTTTAAATTCCAAGTTTTAGACAAAAGGATTCAAATAATGGGTGGTTTCGACTGGCTGACGAGACTCTTTCAAATCAATTGACATTGCCTAATTATCTATGCAACAGTAAATCAAGATAACAGTCTAATTATCCTACTCAAGGGGTGATTGTGAGCCCAACTCAAAAGTCCTGAAAATTTCTTTAGTTAAATCATTAATGACGCATTTCTAAAAAATTAATGTCCTTATAAATTCAAATCATTGATATTTTCACAACATGGAATTCTAAATAAATTATATGCAGCATAACTGAAATTAATAAAAGTTTACTTTTATGTCTAATCACATTTATTATTCTACCAGAAGAAAAATATTTACAAATGAAGGAGACGCCAAGAATAAATTCCAGTTCTAATGTTTTTAAATAAAATATACAAGAATTTTTATACATAGGTGTGATCCTGTTTTTCTTGATTTTAATAAACATTTACCCTTATGCCCTAAATTGGGGCAGGTCGGGGTAAATATTTCATTTCATACATAGATGTGATCGATGATATCTTGAAACTTCTGGACCTTGGATTTCCGTAAATCTCCGGATCACGGTTAGCAAAAAAAAACGGATTTTTTCCCGGAGCACAATCATCTCTGCCTACTGTAAGTGAGTGATGCTGATCATAATGAGAGTTCAGTTATCTAGTAGGAATATTAAACATAGAATCTAAACAGTAATACTAATCACGATAACAATTAAATTATAATTATACAAGAGTTTTGATCACGGTAACACTTATCCAAAAATTTAACAGTTAAACTGATCACAATAAGAATTTAATTACCCGGGAGTAATTAATGTTAATCATGATAATATAGCTTGCTTATTGAACACTTGTATAAACACGATAGCAGTTCAATTATCCAGTGGTTATCAAGAGTCGGAGTGACTACGGTCCGGTGGGACTGGGGTTCGATCCTCAACTTCACTAAGACCCACTGAATATATGCATGTGATATACGTGCTCGTAAAATCTGTGGAATCGAATGTCCTGCGGTCGGTCGCAGAGCAGTATCATGGATACAAATTATCTGGAGAAAATTTCCTTCCCTTTCAAATCTATGTCTAAATTGAGTAAGTGGCCTTAAGAATGTGTGGTGCTGTCATCTATTGATGGAGTTCCGAGATAAAACGTACTTTAACCCTTGCGGTGCTTTCTTGTCAAGCAAAAGGCGCACCTTCCTAATCATGTTTTTGTTAATATCTGAAAAACGATTGTTGTATATGAGGAAAAAAACAGCATAAAATCAATCCATTTTTTTTCTCAAAAAGTTGTAGTTCTGATTTTTATAAATTAAAGACATCATCAATTCAGTTTCTTAAAAAAATTTAGAATCCTTTTTTATAATGGAAATTATTGTGAAAGAGCCATTTTTACAATCAATTATCTTGTGAAAGGTCTGGTTTTAATCATCTTTTAAGATAAAGTTATTTGTAAAGGGTCAATTATTCAAGTTTTAATTTGAAAGTTTCAATTTTGAAACAATAGCAATAGTTTTTAAGTTAATTTGTAATTTTCTAGAAAATAAAAATTTGCAAATAAAAATGAAAATATTGCCAATATTGCCTTATCATTTTTATTGAGTAACAATTGAAGCATTTAAATATCCCAAAATTCATGCAAAAAGTAATTTTAGCAGAGTAATAAAAATTTAGTAATAAAAGTAAATTTAGAGAACTCAGTTTTTTAATTAAAAGTTGTGATTTTTTTTGTGGATTATAAAATTATACAGTATAGGATTGTTTGAATAGCTTAATGGCTAAATGGCCTCCAGGTTTTACTGGCACCAATGCATTATTTCTTCAAAATTTTCATTAGTCATTTTAGCGGAATGTGACAAATTTTGCAAACACAGTATTTAATTTTCTCCATTAAGATATCTGTAGTTATGAAAAAAACACAGAGAAAGTGCCACGATATAAAATCGCATGATCTAGGTGGCCAATTCTGATAATCAAAACGAAACAATTCTGATCAGCAAACGACATAAAATCGCATGTTCTAGGTGGCTAATTCTGATCAATTAAACGAAACGAACAAATTACCAGGGAATGACTGAAAATTGTTAAACATATTTCTCAACACCAAAATGCATTATTTTTCATGTAACCTTTAATTTTTTTAAAACCCGAACTACCAGCTGCATATTTTATAATTTATTTATTTTCTTAACAAAATTTTATTACTCATGTATTGCAAAATTCGATTCTAGCATCAATATTGGGAAGATCGAAAATAACTTATTAGTCAATAGAAATGAAATTCTTACTAAAATTGCGAAATGAAAGTATCTATTTAGAATTCAAAATATTCCGATAGAAATAAAGAAAATAAAAGCTTGTTTAAATTATGAATCCCAAATAGTCTGGTGGCTAACTCAGAATAAATAAACTACTTTACGAAGGAAGATTTTGACTAAATATCTCCAGGAAATAAAAATACTCGATATAACGATATATTACTATTAAATACTAAATTATAAATAACAGATCAGAAATTTCCTTCATCGAACTTAATCCAATAATAATTTCCAAAGAATTATTGAATTAAGGGATCCAACTAAAGCCAAATACACAAAATATAGACGATAAATATTGAATTCGAGCACATCAACATACGCTCAAGTGAATTGAATTTCTGAGAACTTGATGGGTCCCCCTACAAATTCTTCAAGTGGCCTTTCAACAACTTTTAAACGTTAACTAACGCGCACATAATTCATACCAACGCTACATTTCTAGAAATTAACAGAATGCTACGCTGATGTAAATAGATTGCTTCCTTCTTAAGAACCAACTTCAATTTAATTATTCGTCTACGAACTTTGTTTGAGTTTGTTAAATATTTGTTTCTATTTGTTCCTAAGTTTCTGGATAATTCCATCAAGTCATAGATTAATCTTAACTATTAAATAAAATAAAAAGTTCCCTAAAGATAATGGTAGTTTTGGTTCCAGAACATAAATGAAGTCGCTATTAAACATTTTACGTTACACTTTCTAGCTTTCTATTTAAGTAAGCGCTACCACCGTTAAATATGAGTGAAAGTTGAAAAGAAATGGGAAAAGCTCTTAATGGGATTTCTCTAACATAGCATTAAAATAATATTTGTAAGGCAGGTTTCGAAAAACATTTTAAGTGTATAAAAATGGTTTTAATACTCGAGGACTCTTTTTAACCAGACTTTCTTTACATTGGTAAGAAGTTTCATAAAAAAATATTTTAAGTCGATTATAGTGATAATGAATAGTACTTTTCGAAGACTAAAATGTTGAACAAAACAAAAATAAAAACACTACTCGACACACGAGTCTTTTAATGCGTAAAACATTACAAAAGTAATCTAATTGCTGAAAAGTACATTATCGTGGAAGAATTCGCATAGTGGCAGATGGTAGTAGCTGAAATTTCTTTTGTATTGAAAGATTGATACTGCAAGAGATCAAAGAAAAACACCCTGCTTTTATTGGGCAGCATATTTTAAAGTTAAAAAACAAACATAGCCACATTTAAAAATTAGGTAACACATTAAATTAACAAAATAAAATAGCCATTTTCTTTTTACCAAGACGAAGACAGATTCCTTTTTATATAGCAATCTTAAGTCACTTTCAAGGGTGCGGACATCCACCCCCCCCCCAAAAAAAAATAACAATTTTCAGTAAATAATGAATAGTTGCTAACGGACACTTAGGAGCATGAAAAGAGATCCCTAATTTGACTAGTTATAGATTGATAATATAGCCAAAAATAAAACCAACCCCATATTATTGAAATTAAATTTTAAATAATCTGGTTACAGTTTAATCACCAAAAAGACGGTTGAAATTTAATATAACCCAGTAACCGACACAGTTTTGTGGTTAGAAAAAAGAAAACTAGAACTTTAAATAGATTTTTTAGTATTTGATTAGACGCGACAGTGAATTAATGAGTTATACACTTTTATTGAATTAAAAAGTTAGCTGTTACATTGAATGTTAAGCAAAGATTAAAAGTACTTATATTATCCTACTTGAAACCAAGCTAATTTTTAATTTAAAGAGTGCGTTTCTTGTTTTTTAGTGGTGTGATCTATGGCCAGGAAATTGAATTCAGCCACACACACGTCCCAGCCCGTTCTTACAGGGAGGTTCACACTTCATTCATTCATACCTCATACAGAGAGGTTCGTCCCCGTTCATACCTCATTCATTCATCCACAGATCAATTTTGACCTGAACCGGAGAACAACCACTCGAATTCAGTACCCTCAGAGGTATTAATTTATTATGGGTATTGAAGGACTTTGTGACCCTGACAGATTTAACGTGCATCAGTTACCATTACGCAAATTCTTTGGCCGGTGGAATTTAAACTCACGACCTCACAAACACAAGCCCAGCTTCGTATTTTAAAGTAACAAGATAATGTGCTCAAGCTAAAGCCGCTGTAAGTTATAAGTACTGAATATTCTGAGCCTTTTGTATTACTTTCACTTCTAACCTCATTGGTGCAGCCGGCTTCATTGGTGTCATGCGCAAGCAAGGATCTGAAAGCACATACAAATCAAGAGATGGACAAGATGCATTTCATTTCAGTGGTTGTAGTTGCCACTCTTAGAAAAGCCGAAGGACAGTACCAAGAGTTTTCCAACAAGGTGGTGCGAGCATTTCAGCGGTTGCAACAACTCTGATAGAGGGTCGTTTATCGGTTGTATGGAGAACACCGTTCTCCATACAATGCCAAAATAGTGCGAGAAAGTCACAATAAAAAACAATTTCAATGGGAAAGATGATAGCGTGGTATCAGAGTGCAATTTCCAACAAACGTCTACGCCTGGAAATATTTTTGTCTTTTAAAGGCTTTTTCTAGTGTTGCTTATTAAATATTTAAGATTTTGTGCTCCAGTTTATTTCAAGGTAAGTTGGTACTTTATTTACATCTCACTGGAGCTGTACAAAAGACTATTGGCGACGGTGTGGGAAATATCCTTGAAGATGATCCGAAGACATGCCAACGCAATTTCGATCCTCTGCGGAGGGAATGGTTTCCTTGCTCCGGTAGCCAGACGAGCTGATCTTCTTTGTATCAAGCATAATACATCGTAAACGAATTCAATTAACATCTTCGGTTCATGGAAAGAAATCCAATTATTAAAGTAGAGGATGAACATAATTAAGCAAAAACAAGCAGTTTTTTGCTAGAACTTGCGGCAATATGGTGATATTGTGAGGAGAGTTGTTTTCGACAATGTCAACCTTCATCTATGAAAAGGTACCCCAATATAGAGTCCAGTTAACATGTCTTATATACTAGTGAATTGGGATTGTATTTTTGTAGTGGTAGATTCCCTACAATACTCCCCTACCAGAATTATATCTGTGATAGAATTCGATGAACGGATACCACTAGTTGATTTAATGATGCTTTGCGAGAGGTCGGGAGAGCTGTGTTAAGATCATCGCACTTTTTGAGTGCTGGTCGTGAGAGCTGTATTAAGTTCAAGGTAGAGGTCGTTCCTGTGTTGCCTTCAGCAGTCGAGTGTATGTCGGACGACGTTGTGTTAAATCGAGACTGAGTAGCAACAGAGTGAGGAGGTGGATAATGTCGCAGTCACAAGTAGCAAGTCAACTGTTCAATGTGGACCATCCATCGAAGTAGGCGTTTCCAGATCGAAGTGGGCGTTACTGCCAAGGTAGGCGTGTTCACATCACGTCCGAAGGTCACCAATGTGGGGAGAGTCGTTTTCGACAATGTCAACCTTCATCTATGAAAAGGTACCCCAACACAGAGTCGAGTTAACATGTCTTATATACTAGTGAATTGGGATTGTATTTTTGTAGTGGTAGATACCCTACAATATACCACATTTTTTCCAATGGTAACATTTTTAAATCAAATTATTCTTTATTGTTTCTGAATAAGTACTTCATAATTCCATGCAACTCTCTTTCTTGCAAAGCAAAACGCTAAAACTCGTATGTTTTTTTCAACGAAAAAAATTCAACATTTAAAAATAAAAAAAGAACATATTATATCGTTTTAACTTCTTCATGGGAAATTGCCTTGAGACTCAAATGAAGCTAACTAAAAAGAATAAATTCGAGTTGAAGAATTTTCTGAATTATTTTATAAAAATTTTTTAAGCAGCGTGAATGTTTCTATCCTAAAGTACTGCAAAGAAAAACTGATAATTCTAAATAAATAAAACATTTCTGGGATTTCATACATTTTTTGCTTAGTTTCCAGCAAATATGTTTGAAACACAAACAAATAATGTATTAGAGAGGGTATTTGTTTTGGGCATTACAAAACACTACTAAAGTAAAGAAAGAAAAAAAATACACTGTCTGTAAATATAAAAGCTTTTAAATGATCTAAATAGTTTTTAATTACCTAGTCAGACTGCAGTCGTTTAAAAATATATCTTATAATAAGTAATTCTTAAAAATCTGTAAGTTTAATTATAACAAGGAAACAAACAACAAAAAACTAAACTATACGTTGTTTTACGAACGTATGTTTTCAAAGAACTAATGTATATTTAATTTCGCACAAGCAATTCTTTAAAAAAAATAATAATAAAGAGTTTAATCACAAAATAAGAACGCTGGAAATTTCAAAAGAGAAAGCAACTAATGGGATTTCTTAGAAGAAATACATTGAAGAAATACTGCTGAGCATTTTTAAAAACCGATTTTGGATTAGATATGTTCAAAGAAATATTTTTACAACAAGAATTCTTTTAAAAATAATCGTATCTTCCATTAGCTGCAAGAATCGAAGTTTGTTGGAAAAAGAAAATCTTTCAAATCTATTTGCTGTATATTATTTTATCAAAAGAGTAATGATAAATATAAAAACTTAATCTGAGATTTTTCTTTTGAGTTCTTTGAAATTTAAGATATCGAAGCTTTCAATGCTATATCAATAAAATGATAAAGAAAATAAATGTAATCGAAATTAAATAGCAAGAAAGATTTTAAGATTCGTTTCACTTTTATGAAGAAAAAAAAGTCCAAGAAGGTCTTAGAAATAATAGAATTTAAAAATTTATAATAAATATTTTTATCAGATAATGCCAATCTGCTAGAAGGCGTATTCTTTGGGGTCTTTTTTATACTACTTTTAATTGTTCTAAAAAATATATAGAAATTGTTTACAGTTCATCTAGTAAAATTATTTACAATTGTTTTGAAAAATATTTTGTACTTAAGTTCAAGTTCATTTGCCGCGTCGGCAATTTTCAGAAATAAAAAAAAAATTTTTTTAGAGATGCGACTAGGAGATAAGAATTCACCTCTTTCTCGAAAATGAAACTAAAGTGAGAGAAATTTGCAATTGATTAGAACGAAAAACAAAATTACTTTTAAAATCTGTAATAAATAAAAATCGAAATACATGGGATGAAATATTTACTTTATAAAAATGGACCTTGCATGAAAAATCACTGTTTGGAGGAAACATTTATGAATGAAATTATTAAAAAGCATAAATAAACAAATTAACAATATTTTGAACATAAAATACAACTTCATAATATTATGTTCTTCTTCATAATTAAAACGTACAAAAAATTATGTTAATTAATTTTCACATGGTTGAAAAAATATATAGCAACTGTTTATAGTTTATCTAGTAAAATTTTTTACAATTATTCTGAGACATATTATGTACTTGTGTTCAAGTACAGAAAAAAAAACGTTTTTAGAGATACGACATGGGGATAAGAATTTAATTTCTATTTCTATTTTGAATTAAATTCTATTTAATTTCATTCTCGATTTTCGATAAATCGCCAAATAGCTTGGAAAATCGTTCTTTATGAAATTACTTTTGCTATTGCGTCACTCTAAAATTTTGATCTGACAGGTCACGTGGGATCTTGTGGGTGTCCCGTGACCGGACCGATTTCTCTTTCTTACCAATCATTTTTTTTTCAAACAAAACTATCAACTTTTATTTTCTAAAATATTGAATGTAACAAAAACTTAATCATTAAATCCAAATAAAATTACTCCAAGTTGAACAACTTACGAATAGTACCTGCAATTTATATGGTAGAGCAACTATTTTTTTATAAAATCAAAAGTCCACCTCTAAATTATTTATGAAAACTGAGGAAATGAACGAGCACAAAACAGGCACAAAATAAAACATTTAAAGGAAAAATAATTGCAAAAGATTCGCATTTTGAAAAGATAAAATGTTGGGAAACATGACTCTCTTTAGAACGCGGAGATCGTCTGGGCGCAATTCGTTCTATTTGAAAGATTATTCTGTTAAGATAGTATAACAAAAAATTTTTTAAAAATGTGATTTACGAGTATAAACTTTATAGTTTATTTTCTTAAGAAACAGACACGATTTGCATTTTTATAACTATCATTTTATTCTTATTTGAATTATTCATTACAATCTATAAAGACAAGATATACACCTCAATAACCCTTTACAATAAAGTAATTCTCTCTCTACAACCATCGCTAAAAGTCCTATTTTATACCCTATTAAATAGGACTTTTCGCTATTATCGCTAAAAGTCCTATTTTATAGGGTACTTCTTAAAATAATATAATTTAAATATGATCTATTATTCGATACGTTTCTTTAAAAGATTACATTATGCAAGCAAGTAAAAACAATGAGCAAGTTTTAATTTTCTAAATATAGTAGAAAGCTACTCTGATTCTAGAAAATTCCTCTACATACGCCATCAACAATGACACGATGCCTTCACTAGTAAAATTCTAATCATTGTGGTTTCTTTAATTCTCTAATGGATACATAAAGTCGGTGATAAATTCGAGACACATTAATACAGTGTAATATTTGTTTTCATAAAGAGTACTACCGTTAATGGAACCTCAAAGGAAAATAATTCTTGTATCCATGGTAATACATCCGTCTCCAAATGATGAATTGGCAAGTTAGTTAGTTGGGTGATAAAGTCCAGTAATAGCTGCAATCGAAAGACTCTTGAGAGGCGATTAAACGTTATTGGCTCAGACTACCACTAATACATCATCACGTGATGGGAATAGTAATTATCGTAGGAACTGAAATAAAATGACTAATGCATCTTGATACAGACAAATATCCATTTTCATGTTGTGTCAACGAGGGAGCTTAAGCCAAAAGACACTCAATGTGTGGTTACGTGATTGTCCTAAACGGCTTTGACCGAAACAGTTACATTTTCTAAATAAAACACTCAAAAACGGATTACTTATTTCTAGTAAACTTATTTCTTGAATGTAAAGTTGTAGTTCGAATTAAAAATGTCAGGAAATCTGCACTTAGGTAAAACAAAATGATTGGCGTTTGTTAGACTGCAATGAGTTGAGGGCAAAAATTCAAAAATATTATTAATATCAATTTTAATAATAGTGCGTGCCATTACAAAATATTTGGATACCAGCAAGCGACGTCATGCGTTGGTATTGAATCTTATTGGCTGTTTAATAGTGGCATTTATTTATTCTACAATTCAGCAACTGATAAAATTCGACCCCCATGCGTGGCAACGCTTGCAGATACCCAGTTAAATATGATTCTCAAATTGATCTTGAGTAATAATAAACTAAGCCAAATAGCTGTAATGTTAATGCGCATCTTGCTTATACAGAACCAACAGATTTCAGCTGTCTTCTTTTCGAATTGCAGGTACCCAATTAAATAACACCAATTTAAAAAATGGTAAAAACATTCTAGAAGAACAAATGTTTTTGAATATATGATTCAATTGCCTTTCATTGGTACTTAATAAAATCTACCATTGCCAAATTTGGTTATTGGTCTTCCCCTAAATATAACCACATTAAAATAGTGGTCTGCTAAAGTCTGTGTTATTCGAATTAAACGTCGTTTTTAATAAGCAATGCAATTTAGTAATAAATTCATAACTATTCCATCAAAAATTTCAGAATAGTAATTATAATGAATTATCGATATCATAAAAAATAATTATAACTCATAATTAGCAATTCATAACGAAAAAAAGCATGCAAAATAAAATAAAATTGAGAGAATGGAATAAAAAATATTTTAGGCCAGTTGATGGAAAAATTTTTAGGACTACTGGTGAGTACTTACTCATTCTATTAAACAATTTTTAATATGGCAAGGAAAAAGTTTTGTTTACTAACCATAGTATTAAACTGAAGTATAGATGCAACTTCGATCAATACTTTTAACAAGTCTCATACTTATTTAAAATAAGCAATGCAATTTAGTAATAATTCATAATTATTTCATAAAAATTTCAGAACAGTAATGATATAAGGAATTATTGCTATCCTAAAAAAATAATTATAACTCATAATTAGCAATTAATAGCAAAAAAAATCAAATTTCGAATGTCGATTAAATCTTGAATGCAATTTCAAACAAGGCTAGTGATAAAATAAATTACGCCCCTGAATAAAAATAATATTTTTCAAATTTCATTTTCTTAAAGCAAATATTTACGAATTCAAATGTAACGAAATTATCTTAATCTGTTAGAAAATATCTTCCAGAGAAATAATAAAACAATTTTTAAGATATTAACAAAAAATCACTCCAGATGTTAAGCCTAGATTAAATTCTAAACTTTAAGAAAATGTTCGTAATTTACGCAAGTAAGAGAACATTTTCGCGAGTTTATTAACTGTAACTACCTGCAAATGTCTCTTTCGACAAATTACCATAAATAGGGAAATTATTAATCTCCATCCTAAAATCACACTTATTCCTTCCACAGTCATCTTAAAGTTAGTTAAGAAGCGTCGTACTAAATCTTCCACTTGGAGCGTTGCCACCGAAGTGAACAAAATTCCACCCGAGGGTATCGTTTGCACGAAAATGGCTGATGGACTCGTTTTCCACCAATCTACGCAGAGAAACAGCACTAACAACGGAATCGTAAAAGTGTCCGTTTTCGTTGTGGGGATCGTTTTGGAAACTCATCTTCAAGATGAATCGATGCGGAGTAGAATAATAATTATTAAAACTTTTCGTTCGCTGAAGATGAGCTGGTAATAACATGATAATTATTACCATTAAGATGTAAATAATTATCGGTTTATGTATGCAATCAGAGGTGAAACGGCAATTATCGGATGTTGAGCATTTATCGTGATTTACGCAAGAGCGGTTTTCTTCTTACAAAAAAAAGGTGTCGAGGAAAATAATACATTAGAACGATAAGGAAATTCTTTCACCTTATAATCATTACTTAAGGATTAAGCGGCAATTACAGAACAAATTAGTTAAATGTTATTGCGTGAATCAAAGTGAACTTTTCAAATAAATTCTTGGGCAACTAATTAAATAGGTTTAAATTGCACCACAATTAAAAATTTCGAATTTGAATTAAGAGTAACTGAAAATAAGTTTTTGATTTGTTTTATTATCAAGCTGATTCTGATGTGGTTATTAATCGATTTCAGTATTTAAAAAAAATTGTTTTAGCAGTTTATCTGTTTCATTAAATTTTCGAATTGGAATTGCGTCACTGAAAATAAAGCATCGTTTATTAAAAATTATTAGGGAAAAGAGGTTCTTGAATATTTTAAAAGAATACTCTATTCTATACACATCAATAAAGAATAAAATATTTATTTCTAACTTTGAAAGTTTAGAAGATCAGTTAGGTTTATTATAGCCATATGAATTATAAATCTTGCCTAATTAGGAAACACAGATAAAAATTGCATTTCATTGCTAATTTATAAATGGCGCATTTATCTATTGTGTGTGTATTTATACCTATTTTCAAGATCGTGAATATAGTAAAAGTTCGTTATAACGAGCATAATATATTATGAAAAATCCGCTATAATGACAGTTTTTTCGGAAAGGGAGAAATACATTTTTTGCTGTTTCCGCGAGCAATGTTAAGCGAAAAATGTTAAATTGAAAATATTTTATTTATTTCCGCTACACTTTTAAAAAGGGATACTCAAATTTTAAGAAACTTTCTTCGTTTTTGACGAAATTCTTTCTTGGTATATGCTCTGAGCAAACATTTCGTCAAAGTGGCGAAATAACTATAGTCGCTTCTTCAAGGAAACGAATTTTGTCAAAAGTGAAAAAAAATATTTCGTCTTTCTAGTTTCGATTTGTCTAGTCTTCATTCTAGTTTCGTCATTCCTGTTAATCGATCTCCCACAAAGCACTGCGATCAAGTTCGGCCTTGAGGTAACATTTTCGTCATGTATTTAAAAAAAGTTTGAATCTCGTCGCAAATCACATGATTTCAAAACAAAATTATTCTTAAAATTAACAAAATACAACTCAAGGAATGCTGAATCTTCAAAAGAGAAAGTTTTATTCCTGAGAGTGTATCAATACAAAAAAGCGACTTACAAGCATCGCTTCTTTCTTACAATTTTTAATCCCTTATCTTTATAAATCACTATGCAGTTGATGATAAATTATATTCCTCTTTACAAAAGCTATACATTTCTGCAATATTTAGATATCAGCATTTCAAAAAAATGCACCTTTTAATCACCACGCATATGTCATGCCCTCATATTTCCCTTCCTGACAATTTATGGTATTTAAATCAACATTCAATGTTATAAATGCCGTCAAAAGGTATTGCACTTTTTTTTACTTTCCTCTTGAAAAAGTTCTCTAGCAACATTTTTACCTAGGCCCCAGTTTGGCTCAAAATTGGCTGTTTGACATTAACAATATTTGCTTATGTCAAACAGCCAATTCAAAATTGGCTGTTTGACATAAGCAAATACACATGTTTTATCACATTAAACATGTGTAATTGCTTCTAATGATAAATTCACTATAAAGGGAATCTGCTATTATGAATTGTCTTTATAACGGAATTTTACTGTAAATATGAAAATACTAACTGAATGCTGGTTTTCGAAATAAAAAGGAAATTGTAACTATTACTATTAAAGGGAAAAGAAATTAAATTTTTTAAAAAAATTTTACAGCCTGTAACATCTGAATAAAAATAATAGTTGCTTTGTTTGAATCCCTTAATAACTTGATTTTTGCTAAAAAGTCTAAGAAATTATGAAGAGTTCATGAACGTAAGTTTCTTAATAAGCAAAGAAAATTAAAGCATGATACTGTCACTAGCATAAAATTAACTCTTTGATGAAGATGGAACACCAGTGACACTTTTATACATACTTTTTTGACGTTTTAATAACCAGCAAAAATATATTTCGGTATTTTTTAATTATAAAAAAACACTAATAGTTGCTAGATTATCGGAATTATGTTTGTACTGAAATGTAAAATTTTTAAAAAAAATTTTTGAATTTAATTTTTTTTCTATTCACTTTCAATAATTTATCAATAATTGATATCGTAAATTAGAGAAATTTTAATAATGAATAATTGTTTCCCTTAGATCTAAATAACTGCAAGTATAGTGCGGCTTTAAGGAGAACTCCTCCAGACTGATAGTCTGGGGCTGTCTGCTGCTATGGTAACAAGCGAGATCACATTTCTAATGGGGGTGAAATGGAGGAAAGAATTTGTCGATTGGTTTACTCACGACGACCTACGCTAAGATTAAGACAAAACCATTCATCCTACACCCCTATTCGAAGTGACCTTTCCTCGTAACCATAGTACCCAACACGACGCAAGACGGGTCTCTGGAGTAGTTCTGAAAACCACACTATAAGTTCAAATTTGAAACATTATTGTTTGGAAGGGAGCTGTGTTTGAAATATTTTACTTTTAACGCAGAAAAAGGCACCGGTGTTACATGCAGTATTTCATAACAATAAATTATTTAAAAAAATGCTAAATATAATATTGAAAACACTTTTTGGTCTAAAGTTATACAAAATGAGAAAAATTATGAAAAATATTTTTAACAAAAATTTACCGTCAAAATGTATAAGACGTTATGACGACTTCATGAAAGAGAATTAAAAAATCATTTTCCATTTTCCTTGTTGGAGAAAAAGAATCTAAGTTTTATTTATTTAAAAACAAATAAAAAAAGCTATTTTATTTATATATTTCTACCATTCATGATTTAAATAAGAAAGGAAGCAGCACAATATACATTTATCGTAATTTGAAGTTTAAACCTGTGAAAAATATTTTAATACTTAAAGCACACAATTACATTTCAATTGAAGCGCACTTATTTTATAAAATTAATTAAACTTACAAAAAAATAGGTATTTTTAGAAAAAAATATTTTTATCTAACCTTATTTTCATAAAATTTCAATTCATCTAAAATTTTAAAAATAAAATTTAATAATGAAAATCAGTTTTTAGCTTTCTTCAAAAAGCTGGATGATTTCTGAGCAAAATTTAATAATTACAAACAGAAAAAAAACAATGCATTTAACAACAATTTATATAGTAGTTTAACTAGAACTAGTTTAAAATAATATGAAATACACAGCTGCCATAAAATACACTTATTTTTCGATTATAATTAAATTAAGCGACGGTAAAATACGCTAGAAAATAAAAATACGTTATGCAAATGGAAGAAAAACCTAACTTTTAAAGTAGGCTATCAAAATAAAATATAGCAAAAAGGTTTAAAAATAAAAGTTTTCCTCGATGTAACAAATCAAAATTAAGCTCCGCACAAAACAGTTTCATGTCCAAGCAATCAATCATTAAATCGATAAAAATCTCTCCTAACTTCAGATTTCAAGATCCTCATTTTATGGGAAAACGGGATTTCGGGATTTATAAGTCGAAAGTCTCGGGATGAGGTAAGTAGAAAAGAAAATTCATGGAAGGGAATGATAAAGATACTGAAAATCAATACATACCCGAAAGTTCTCCCCCCCCCCNTTTTTTTTTTTTTTTTTTTTTTTTTTTGCCTTGATTACGAGATCCTGTTTCGATCAGACGCGAATAATAACATTATTCATCTGCAGTTTTTTTTCTTCTTTACTTTCTTTCTTAACTAGTCTGGTAGTGTATCAATTTCATTCCTTGATAAATAAAGCAAAAGTTTTTCCTTGGAAACTTTTTTCGAAAAGTATTTTATTTGTTTATTTAAACTTTTGCTAAGAACCGAAATTGATATCAAAATTTTTTTCTTCCCTTTTCTTAAATGAATTCTTTTTGTATTTATCGATATTTTAACAAAGGATATATAAAAGGATATATAAACTACAAAAGTTTGTAAGAGAAGGGAATAATAAAAACATGAAAATAAAGTTGTTAAAATACAATAAATACAATTGTTTTCCCATAAGATCGTTACAAAAAATATTACATTATGTTTCTTTCTATGGCATAAAATTCTAATTCTAAAAGCTCTCATGGCGATTAAAACATTTAATTATTAATGAAAAAAATTGCTTTTGCGAATCTAATCATAACACAAATAAGAGAAAAAGTACTGCTTACGTCCCACAACACTAATCATAGCAATTATCGATATTAATTTTAAGGAATAAAACATTTTCCGACAAATTAATATCATTTAAAGACAGATAATTTTAGTATTTTATATCAAAGTCGGTTAGAGAATTTAAACTGATGTAAAATGATTCGTCTAAAAAAATTTGACAATTTTAAAAGAAAGAATGAAAAGAGAGAGCCATAATAACATGAACTAAAATAGCTTCATATCACTCAAATTTGTGAACAGAGCACTCAACTAAATAACATATTTTCATCAAACCAGTTTGTTTGAATATAACATTCCACAGTGGTGGCTCAGGGGATACAGCGTTCCCCTTCCAATGAGGTGAACCGGGTTCGAATCCTAGCGATGGCTGGTTGATACGAATTCCGCACCCGGCTCGCACCAACCACCGTGCTGACGTAAAATATTCTTAGTGGTATGGGCTAGGTGATTATGGGTTAGAGTCTCTTTGCTGTCAGGTTAATCGTGGGAGTTTTGCCTCTCCATGTAACGCAAATGCGAGTTAGTTCCAACAAAAAGTCCTGCACAAAGGCAATTTTCTTTCAGTACTTGATCCGGGAGCTCCCTTGTCTTCTGGAGAGGGTTCAAAATTACAAGGCTACGGAGTTGAACATTAGTAGTCGTGAACCTAAAATTGAATCGGCTGTTCAACGGAGGTTATAAAATATAACATTCCACAAGAGCCGCGGTACCTTAGGGCAGTGTTCCCCAACCCCCGGTCCGTGGACCGGTACCGGTCCGTGGATCAAATGGTACCGGGCCACCCATTTCATTGAAACTGAATTTAAATTTCCAGGTTCTTACCCCAAATTGAAAATATCTGTGTTCCATTAAAATTTTATTTATTAAAAAAAAAGGGGCCCTGAAGGTAGTGACGTAAATTTTTTAATGATTTAAAACGATTACCCCCAGATGGAACCGTCTCATTGCAAAGAAACAAGCTCAGGGTGTTCATTGAATTTTCGTTCTAGTAAGTTAAAATGTTAAATCACTTTATATTTATTTTTTGATGTAACTGCATTTTATTTCGAAGGCATGTTTAAATAAAATTAAATTAAAATTAATAAATTAAAATAATCTAAAATATAAACAATCAATTCCCCCCCCCCAATCGGGCCGCAGTGAAATTATCAAACGTTGACAGGTCCGCGGTGATAAAAAGGTTGGGGAACACTGCCTTAGGGTATAGAATGTTAGCCTCCCAATTAGGAATGCAACGAATAGTGATTCGGCCGAATAGCCTAATACCGAATATTCCGCCAAAAAAAATCGGCCGAATAGCAACATTTAAAAAAAAAAAAAAAAATCATTTAGAAATATTTTTATTTGTATATAAGTTTAGTTATTATTAAAAAAATAATCAAAACTTAGCTGTATTATTGGTGTAAATTAAGCGAAAACAATTTTAATAAAAATGAAAATGTTTAAGATAATAAAGATAATTAGATAAGGATAATTCGAAATACTTAAAATAAATCGAATACTTAAGATAAAAACTACAGACAGTTTAAAAAAAAGGGACAAAAAAAAATATCGTCTTAATTCTTAAAACAAAATTTTAATGCTAAAAATAATATTTTCCGGAAAAAAATTTCCATGAAACGCTAACAGAAGATGTCTATCAGAAACTCTTGTAAAAATTCTGCGCTATCATAAAACACCCACAAAAAAAGTACTACGTGCAAAATCAAAACAGAAAAATAAAAATCAATTCTAATTTTTGAAAGAAAATTTTAAAGCTAAGCATCTCAATTTACAAATATAATATTCCACAAAAAAAATATATTATAACTTTCAAAATAACATTTTACATATTTTCAGAATATAAGCATCAAGGATTTTAATATCTGACGTTTTACATCTTCGAATTTATTTCTCTATCAATCAAATATTCAAGGATGTTTAAATCTTGATTTCAAAAGAGGAAGACTTCGGTTTAAAAAGAAAAAAAATTGAAATGTAAAACTCTAAATAATGTAATTACAAGACACATATGTCATCTTACTAATACTTGCATGAGACGTTTAATTTCGCAAGTGAAAACTAATGTCATATATAGTTAACCTTACAACGAAATACTCTGTGTTAGTTAAAGGCAATTTCTTTTTAAACAAGTTTATTGTTTTTGTGACTAAGTAGAAACTTCTGGCATTAATAGGGGAAAAATTTTAAAACAACTGAGAGGAATTTCATAAAATTCCCCTTAAGATCACAAGTTCTTCCGTGTTAGTGAATAATTCATAGGAATCTTATACAAAAAAAAGGAACCCGAATTTGTTTCTAGCATAGGTGGCTGGAGCAGAATTTAAAATTTTTTAATGTAGAAATTTTTTTATTTGATTTACTTATTATTCACTAAAACATAAATATGAAAACAATTTTTTTTAGAAAATATTAGTAAAACCGGTCAAAAAAGACCAAAAATCAACCTCTTTTCAAAATCACATAGCTTTGTTGAACATAGCTTGTCTTATACATTATTATTATTCTTGCTTTATAATATTCATAAAAAACAACTTAGGAAATAGACAACGTATTAAACATCATATCAATATTTAGATATTTTACAGCAAATATTAAAACTTTTTCGCATAAAAATTGCAATTCGCAATTTTTATTTTATCTATAAAATATAAAATAGTTTAATCAGCTAGTCCATAGTCTAATCCTTAGACGCATGTATAGAAAACATTCATGAAAAATTTTAAGTAATTTGAATGAAAATATTTTGAGATATTGCATTTAAAATGAAGGAAAATAATCGAAACATTAGTTTTGAGAAAACGGCACCTTTACTAATGTATAACTTAATAACATCAACAGAAAAAATAAAAGAAAGCCAAGCCTTTGTTTGGATAACTTACACTCAGGAATAAAGCTTACTAAATTCAATTGTTCTATCATAAAACAACCTTTTTTGCTGACATTAAATTATTCTATATCTTCTACATAACATTCTTTAAATGTTCCAGAATATGATTAAAATAGCATACAAAGTTCCAATAAGCTAACTTGCGTGATATAGAAATACTTTCATAAAAAAATATATATATAAAGCTGTAATGCAACTTTAGCCAGTCATTTTTTTCCGCTGAAGAAATAAGGTTAAGAATTATTTTTCATTATTTTAGCAAAAAAATCTACTTATACATGTCTCGAAGTTTGCACAGATATAAATGATGAACATTATTCTTCTAAGAAATAACAGCCATTTACACGAGAAAAATATCTACTTTCGTGAGAAATGGAACAAAGAAACAATCACAAAACGAACGTAGAAATATGAAGAAAAAAAAACATTCATCTTAAAAAAGGGAAAAAATAAGCAGCCATTGCCGTGCTACAAACTCATTTTTCCACACCTGCTGACGGTGCCCAAGATGTCAATATTTTGACAAGTCAATATTTGCAGAAACAATCCTGCATTTATTTAACCATTATTCACGTGAAGGAAATAAAAAGTCAAAGAAAATCATGAGCTTCTTTTACAAAAGATGTAATAGTTCTTTTTTAACGTAAATTTTTATTTATATATTTATTCAAACAATAATTTCAATAAATCATTCAATAATTAATTTATAAAAATTATTTATTTATATTAAATTATTTTATAATTATTTATATTAAATTATTCAATAATTAATTTATAAATTTTTTTTATATTAAATTATTTAATAATTGGTTTATAAAAATTTATTTACATTAAATTATTTAGTAATTATTTATATTAAATTATTTAAATAATTATTAATATTGAATTATTCAATAATTAATTTATAAAAATTATTTATTATTGAAATTATTATATATTATATTTATATAATTATATTATAAAATTATTATTATATTTATTAAAATTAATTATTATTATTATTTATTCAAGATTTAATTTTAAAATTATTCATAGCTGAAATTAAAACAATAATACTTAGCACTTGAAAGACAATAATATACATATGCAGGGTTTCGGGGATATTCAACTAAAAGACAGATTTTCAAACTGTTCATAAGAGCACTTTTAAAAGCTATTTTGATAGGAATTTCAGAAAATATACCTATTTGAAAACAGTGTTAAGGAACAGTTTGATGTAAAAATAATATCTTTCGAAAATGTGTGGTTTAAAATAATTTATAAGCCTATAAGTGTGAAAAATAATATATGAGCCTTCAAAATCAATTTTGCTTTTTTGTGGATTGAAACTTCATTTTCTTCGTCATTAAATAAAAAATGCCAACATGTTTTGAGCACTCGAACACGGCACTCATTTTCAAGACGAAATTTGAATGATGAAAACAGAATAAATCAGAAATAAGATGAAACAGGTGAAAGAGAAAAAATATAAGGGAAAATTATTGTAAACAAAACATAACGCGGCTGCCGAAAGATGCAAATCTGTGTAGCTTATTTACCTTGGGGAATGTAGGACAGGGATATTGATCTCCATTACTAACGAATCGGGGTTCATATGAATAAAATAAGACCCAATAGTGAAGTAACAAAAGTTTGTAATAAAGAATTAAAATGTCTGTTCAAGGTACCAACCATGTACTGCAATGAATGATATATCAAACTCTTGGTGGCTGAAATGTCGGTGGTCTTTTTTTTTACATGAATTTTAGAGAGTCCTTCGTTTGTCCAATATCACCAAGCTTCTGTAATGAAAAATTAAACTGAAAACTTTTATTTCATCAAATTATAGAACCTTAGTAAGACGATTTCAACATTATTTTTATACATTAAAATTTTTTTGTTATAAATGGCGCCACAATTAACCTTCTGAAGGGATGGAAGTCTTTATGGATTCTGTTCTAAACCATGGCTTAGTTAATGAAATGAAAATAATGAAAAATTAAACTGAAAACTTTTATTTCATCAAATTATAGAACCTCACTAAGACGATTTCAATTGTACTATTTTTATACATTAGCATTTTTTTTTGTTATAAATGACGCCACAATTAACCTTCTGAAGGGATGGAAGTCTTCATGGATTCTGTTCTAAACCATAGCTTATGTAGTTCATAAGATAAGGAATTGTGGTGCACTTGCTTTTAATCCACATTTCCAAAAGTAAAATCTGCTGTGTAAATAACAATGCTCATTCAATGTGAAAAGTAAAAATTCTGTTTTCCTATTTCGATATTCAAAGAAAGCGTTATGTAACGATAACCATTTATCAGTAAATTACAAGATGTTCGATTCTGGAATTCGGAGTAAGAGGAATATCCTTCGTGAAGGTGACTATATTTATTTATAAGCAAAGAAAGAGATGTTCTATTGTCGTTTACCGATTCTCGAAGAAAGAATAAAACTCTCACGTAAAGTATCCTAATGAGGCTGTTGGAACAAAACATATAAGCACCTTGCGAAAGAAAGAGACAATGATTTGCTTAGTTTGCTAACAAGCTGAGAAATGTGGTATGAGCTTATATGCTTACTAAGATAAAAGCTTCTCTTAAGCGGTGGAAAATACCCTTATACCTTTCAACAAATAATTAATTTTGCACCAAAAATAACATTAATTAAAAAAAAAATTATGAGGCAAAATCATACTTAAGTGTGATGAGTAAATTTTTTGGAAGAGGATGTGTGGTACAAGCAATGCTCACATAAGATACAAAATTTTCATTATAAATCTCATTGCAAAAAATAAATATTAAAAAGTAAAAAAAAATGAACAATTTAAAAAAAAAATAAAGAGAATTTTGCGTATGCAAATGAGAGTTACGATTTGCTTATTTTTGCAGACAAGAGGAGTAAATTGAGACGAATGCAATGTATATTGACATCTCATGTAATATATCGATATTCAACTTTGAATACGTTTCACCTCTTTTAAGTCGGAGGTGTTACCTAACTATTTATAGTTCGAGCAAAACACTTTATTCATTTTATAACTGTCGTTGAAAAACCGATCCATATTTGGGTTTACGACTACCACTGATCAATTCCGTAGCCTTGTAACTTTGAACACAATCCAGAAGATAGGGGAACTCTTGGATCAAGCATTGGGAGAACTTAGTTTCAGCAAAAAAGTGTTTTTTTTTTTGTATGGTATGAGCTTTTTTGATGTTAGTTTCATCAAAAAAGTTATCTACGAAAGCTAAGTCGAATTTGCGTTTCATGGAGAGGAACACGACGAAAACCTACCACGGTTAGCCTGCCGGCAAGAGTATTCTAACGCATTATCAGTCTACCACTCAGGATATTTTATGTCAGCATTGTGGTTGGCGCGAGCCGAGTGCGGAATTCGTTTTGACCAGCCATCCCTGGGAATCGAACCTGGATCACCTCATTGGGGAGCAAGCGCTCTATCTCATGAGCCACCACAGCACACTTTATTCAGTGATTTAAAATGATTTATACCATAGCGACATAAATTTATCGTTAGGCAAAGTAAAATTTAAAAGATAATAAAACAAACAATGCAAATTTGAGGATACCCAACAATGGGAAAATTTTTACAAAATTTATTTCGAAAAACAGTATTTAATAATTATGAATAAGTCATTTTCTAAAAAAATAAATTATTTCAATTCAAATTCATAGCAACAAGTTTCTTTTTTAATTTAAGTTTAACTCTTTGACGGAGACGGGAGGAACACCAGTGACCCTTTTACATTGTTTTTACTGAAGCTATCTAATTACAAAAAAAATATATTTTGGTATTTTTTAATTATAAAAAACAGTCTAACAGTAACTAAAATTTTTTTTAGATAATTAGAATTATATTCGTACTAAAATAAAATATAAAGTTTTTGTTTTTCATTTATATTCAAAAATTTATCAATCATTGATTTTGTAAATTATCGAAATTTCAATAGCGAACAACAGTTTCTCTTAGATCTATATAAGTGCAAATTTTAAACAAAAATAGATAATTTAGAAGTGAGCCGCGTTTCAAAGATTTTGCTGTTAACACAGAAGAAAAATCTTATGCTGTATTTCATAACCGTAATTTATTAAAATAATGAATATAATGTTTTCCAGTTATTTTGACCTAAATTAATACAAAGCAACGAAAAAAGTAAAATATATTTAATAAAAATTCTACGTCAAAGGTTTGTGTCGAATGCGACAAATTACCGAACTTCAACCATTTTGTATAAAATCACCAAAAAAAGAAAAAAAGATTAGCTCATATTACCAAAGGAGAAAAAAAACGTCTTTGAGTTGGCGAAAACAGCACCGTTTTATAAAAATAAAGAATAATCAATACCACGAAGAAAATGCTGTAGAAATATATCTTTTAGCAAAATCGAGCATTGGACTCAGACAAGTCATTAGATATAAAACGATAAGAAAAAAAAAAGCTAAGAAAAACTCTTTAAGCTAAGCTCCAGAATTTATTTTTACCCCCTTAGGAGACCAGTGCGATCGTCTTTTAAACGATTTGCGTGTTCATTTAGAAAAGAAAACAAACAAAAAAAATGTCAATGTATTGGCTTGAAAAGAAGAACAATGAAAAAAGAAAGATTAAGATGAAAAGGAGCAGATACGATACTATTTTTTTGTGTGCAATTGATGTCTTGTTTAGATTTTTCTTTTCGAAATTCTATCCCTTTGTGTGCTTTGACAAGTGTATAATTTCGAGAGGTACGGCTGCATTTTTTTTTTAAATATAGTTTTGGCCTCTAATTGATTCCTGCAAGCATTTTTGGAAAGAACAAAATGTTACAGTATATTTTTTGTTTTTTAAATAAGTCTTTAACTGTAAAAACATGAGGAATCTGTTTTCATTTTATAATAATGAGCTAACTTCATTTTTTATTTATAAAGAAGATACAATGTATAAAAATAATATTTTCATGCATAATTTGTTTCTTCATCTTGGGCTTAATGCTAAAAATATTTAGCTCTATTTCTTCGTTTATGATAGAAATTCTTGAAAGGAAGAGCAAAATTTGGAAGAAAAAACCTCATAATGTGTTGTTAGTAGCACCGGCCTCAGTACTAACGTAACAATACCCTCATTGGTAGACGAGGTCATGGTTTAACATGTCCTTGCCATCGGGCAAACCGTAGGGGTTTTCATGGTTTTCCTTTCTATGTAATGCAAATCAGGCTGGTTACATCAAAAAATCCTTCATAAAGACTAGTTTGATCCAGGAGTTCCCTTGTCTTCTGAGTTAGATTCAAAACAACAAGGCCATATATATATGTGTGAACATTGATAAGCATAAAATCGGAATGGTGTTGGCTGTGCAACGTTGGTTTTAAAATATAATATAAAAATTAAGCAGTTATTTTTAAAGTCTATCAAGAATAATAACATTTCGTAGTTATTTATCATTAAATCATTTTAAATGTAAAACAGAATTATTATAAATTCAAAATGTGAACAAGATTATAATGAAATTTACTGTAAATTTTTCATAGAAAATTACATCTAAGGGGTCTATCCAGGCTAAATTTACTACCGTTTAGCGGTACCTTCACAAATTCAACTCTAGGAAAAACGGTAGTTTCACAAAATACTTTCTCCTAAAATTTTAATTTTGTATCCCGTAAGAAATGATAAATCTATATTTATGTGTTGATTTTTTAATATAAATTTCTAATTTTCACAAATTGGGTCAAATTTTTTACAAAATAGTCAGAAAAACCTAGACAGACCCCTGCATCTTAAGCATGAAAATGATTTTAATTAAATTAGACACAATTCTAATAACACTAATAAATTAAACACGAATCACGCTAAAACAGCTATTAATCCCTTATTTAAAAAAAACATGACTCATATCATCGATATACTTTCAAAAAATCAAATCTGTATCTAATTGATTTACTTTACATTAAAAAAATTCTTTTTCGAAATTTATTCAAGTTGTTATATTTTATTTCCATCAGTAATAACTTCACAGCGTTGCATAACAGATGACAGAATTATACCTCCTTCAACGTCAGTCCCAGTACCTTCCCAAGCTATTCCTCCGTGTCTTAATCTTTTACTTTGTCAAACAAAGTAGTTAAGAAGAAAAAAATGAAGATCTTCCAACGAACGGTGAAGCAACGAAAGGATTTAAAATTACATGAATATTAATGGTCTGGGACAAAAGAGTACAGTAGCTTGGCGAGATTTCATGAAGAGATTTTCCAATATGGCTACTTCTGGACTATCTTTCAGAATTAAGATTAATAAATCTCCATGGGCTGAAGGACTTACACTGTGTAAGATTTCCGAATTAATAAACTTTATTTAATGCGTGTTTTGATTATATTTATGAATGTTGTGATTGTTGTCTCAGCGTTAAAAATAAATAAGATGTTTGCCTCGGAAGTAACTTTTAAGATTAATGAAAGAAAGTTTTTGACATTCTTGGTTTAAGCTAATATAAAACAAGAAAATACTTTAGAACAAATTGCTTGTATACCTATATATCAATCAAGTTAATTGAAAAAAATGCGTACAAAATCACACTATTCCGTTATGGTAGTACAGATCTTAATAGCAAAAACTCTTTACGGTAGCGGGCACTGTAGATTATCACAGCATTAGTAAATTTTTTCCCACCTCTATTGTTTTTTTAAAGCAACAAATGCAGAACGAATTCCAAACAGAAAAACCGAAAACAAGAAAAATTAAAAATTAAATGGACGAAAAGCATTTTTCTATCTGCATTTACGAAACATAAGGTATAGTTTTACTTTTTTCTCTAATTTTGATACCGAAAAGAGATACTAATATTGATTTTTCTGGTAATTGCTTTGTTTCTTTCACACAATCATCTGGCACAATCAACGTGATATTAATAATGCTACTATTTTTACACATTCCGCACCTTCGCTGTACTTTTTCGAAAACCCAAACCGAAGGAGATTCTGTTGAAGAAATAAAAGATCTAAAAAGTAACAAGTTCCAACTTAACCGGATCAAATCTCACACGTGAGAGGTTGATACAAATTGGCAACAATTAGCAAATCAACTAGACAACAAATAAGCAAAAGCCGACCGGATTGTGTCATGGTTAGGGAACTCACATCAGAAACAAATTAAAAGTAACAAGTTCAAACTTAACCGGATCAAGGCTCACACGTGGGAGATTCATACAAATTGGTAACTATTAGGAAATCAACTAGACAACAAATAAGCAAAAGCCGACCGGACTGTGTCACGGTTAGGGAACTCACATCAGAAACGTCCTGAGTTTGAATGCCAGACATGGCATGGGTGTTCTTTCATTCTCTATACTATCTGTCCTTACTGTGAGAGTAAAGTTGGCCCACCTAATATGGTACTCCTGAAAGAGTGGCCAACAAATCTGCCCCACTTACACCTGAATGACGAGTGTCAATAGGGTGAGCATTGGACATAAAAACAAATAAGCAAAAAAGGGTACGGAGCTCGGACGGGTAAATAGAACTTGCAAAGTAAGCAAGAAACAGCGTAAGTACTATCTGCACAAAATAAGTACGAGGCAATAGAAAGGAGAGGGAATAACACTGACAATGGGGATCAGGCGTATAAATTCTTTATGTGTGGTAACTAATGGACTAATTAGTGGTTTTAATTTAAACCAATTATATACAGACCATGCGGCATTCATGGAATCTCACTTTACTCCTTTTAAAAAACCACCTTAGTGCAAATTTTGTGAACAGTTTCACGATATTAGACATCTAATGGCAGTGTCCTAAATTCCGAACGACTCTTTAAGAAGCATTTGGACATGGACACTAGTCTAACTCACTGACAAGACAAGAGAACGAGTTAAAATTGGAGAATAATTTAACAGTGACAAGAGAACAAGTTAAAATTAAGACGATAATTAGAACTTAGACGATAACTTCTAACTCAAGATCATCTTCTAAATCCTATCCACACAGTCCCCTAATCAAACAGATTGTTTCTTGCATTTTTAAGTCTGTCCTCCGGCTTTCAACTATTGGTATTTTAAATTAACTTGGGCTTCAACTCATGTTTTTAAACTATACTGATGTTTTATGTATTTTACCTTGTCTTAAATGTCTTAACTTTTTCAAATTTCATTTTCGATTTAAGGCTTTAATTAAATTAGTCTCTGTTTTAATCTTCCCTTTTGGTATTATGGTTTTACTCTGTCTTGTCTCAACTATTTATATTTATTATTTAGAAATACTTATTCAGCTTAAATTTCAAAGGGCGCCAAAGTGTGTTAATTTTACCAAATTTTAGATGACAAACTTTAAGTGATATTCGAATTTTTCCGGTATTTCTTGTACAATAACACTAGCAATTTTTTCTTTAATTATTACAAAAAAAAAAAACTAGCATAAATATTGAGTCAAAAAATCCAGGTAGGTGGCAGTAAATAGATAGAATGGATAGCACACACATTTTATTTAATTTTATGCTACTTAATGTTTGTCAGTTTAAAAGCAAAAAAAAAACTGTCAATGACTGTTGGAAATTTTTGTTACTAATCAGCATTTATGTATACAATGAAATGTTGTTTCTTTAACAGTGAATTGTAGTGCTTTATTTTTTAATACATCAGAAATCATTTGCTAACTAAAAATTTTTAATTGTTAAACATTTTATGTAATTTTAGAAATATTAAAAAAGGTCAAAAAAAAGTTTTAATAGATATCAATAGGTAATAATTGAATCGAAATAGAACATCATAAACTAAAATTCAGAACTCGTACAACCTTTTTGGGAAAAAAATATTGAATCACAAAAAGAACCTAAATGAAAATTTCCTGATTTTTTCGGCTATTTTAATTAAATTTCCTGACATTCACCTGGCTCTTCCAATTAGATAAAATTCTTTCCTATTTGATATCTTCTCTGCATATTATTTGGCTATCCTGGTTTATTTAATTTTCCTTAAAATTAATAATTTATCTTTGTTCGTGACTCCTATTTTTTTGTCTTAAAGGATCGTTATATGCAATTCCTAATCATTACAGGTGCATGAGATTTATTTCTTTTCATTGCAGAACTGCAAAGATATCTTTTACTGCAAAAAAAAAAACTCTAAAATGCTTTTAGACAAGAAAAATTCTATTTCAACATAATTAAAGTTTCAGGGTGAAACAATAGGGGAGGATAAACATAATGGTTTAAAAGGAGTTTGGCTTGCACTTCAAGAAGAAGATCACGTTTACCCACACATATGATCCATGACGTCAGAACCAGCTAATCGCTTATAAGCAAAATTGAGTTGAGCTAAGTTTCTATACATAAATTAGGATATTAATTAAAGTAAAGTTAATTAAATACAGCACCATATCGCACATCGAATTTGATGAAAATTCATTATTTCTCGTCTACGTCTTTTACTTAACTTAGATTTATTATTTGTTAACGTATTTTATTGTGATCATTATATATTTTTGTTTTGCGTACCTTCCATCTATAGTTAGTCTGTTTATGTTCTGCATGGCTTCATGCCTGTCTTTGTGTTAAGTAAGAAATATGTAGTGAAAGAATTTAAATCTTTTTGAAAGAATCTTTGTGTAAGAATATAGAATGTGACACTTAAGAGACTTGATGTAACCAAATGCCACATTTCAACAGTTACAGATACCCACACCACGTCACTTGCAGGTACCTCATTAATGTTTAGTTTATTTTTGATAACAAATGAGGAGAAGATTCACATCACCATAAAAATGCGAAAGTAAAATTTGTGAAACGTATTTAGAAACGTTTTTAGGTTTTATAGAAAATGTAAAAAAATTTTTTTTGATTAATTTTAAACTAAGTGTGAAAAATATTTCATAAATTCTTCATAGGAAAGATATATATCTGACCGTTGTTTTTCATTGTTGGAGGAAAAATCTGAAAGAATCAAGTTAAAGAGTTCCGCTCTATCAAATTATTAACTGTTAAAACTGTGGTATAGAAACTTTCCCAAATTCGGTGTTGAAAAACTTTGAAAATTGTGTGTTATCAATATCGAACCTAGCTTTCAGACACACTTTTTAAGGTGAAGTTAAATCTAAAACCTATTAAATTAGAAAGTTTACACCAAGCTGAGAAGCATTTACTCCATTCGTGAATTAATTTTGCCAATTTTGACGTATATTTGTAAACCGACAGAGGATTTGTTTACTATCGAGCAGAGAAAGTTTGATTTCGCCTCTCATGATACCGAACATTCCATTAAAGTAGCAGTGAAATGTTATAAAAAGACAAGCCTGCTTTTAGATGAATGATAAAGGTAATTATGTTCTTATAAGAAGCTTGCCATAAATCTGTCAAGTGCATTAAACGATTTTATAGCATTTTATTTCTTCCCGTTGTGTTAAACATAGTTCAAATTCATGTTAATATTATTTTTGTGCTGTATGTATGATTGATTAACTAACTTATTTTAACAATTGGTAACACGAAAATTTATAATCACAATAAGATATGATACACATAAGAGTCTGTATACTTAGTTATTTCACGGACTCTTATACAATATGAAGCATGAATCGTTAATTTAAAATGCACATTTCCACTAATTTTAAAGATAAAATTGCTTTGTTAATCAAACATATTCGAACTGATCTGAACAGAATCGAAAGGAATAGAAATTAAATATTATAACATTATTTATTTATAGCTGATGGGTGTTTAAAAAATTTTAAGTATAATTAACCTTGTTACACAGCTAAGAACATGCACACATTTTGAAATGGCGAACTTTTGTTTTTGTGGGTGTTTGGCAGAATGAAAAAACTACAAATTCTCGTCATCTCGTACTCGATTGTAAACATTTCAATAGTGATATCCAAAGTATGCTAAAATTGGTATTTTTCGAAACCGAAAATAATTCACAAATGGTGTGAATGAGCGGAGCTTGATTTACGTTTTCTTCATTATTGATGTTTATAAGTACTCCCTCTAAAATTTATTCGAATATTACATAAAGTTTATACGTTTAGTTAGTTTGGTGTTAATTTCAAATAATGTCTTCCTCAACTCCAAATTGGAAAAAATACTACATCATAGTTTCTACAATGTAGTTTATTGAGATAAAAAGCAATTTAAATGCCTTTTAAAGGAACCATTTAAATCAGTTTTGTGATTTCAAAATAAAAACGAAATAAAATTTGTTTTTAATAAATACAAAACTCTACTTTATAATACTTTAACAACATTAAAGAGCCTTAAAATGGGTTAACAATTTTATAAGATATAAAATTTCTTCAGAATTTTTCTCCGTTGGCATTCAACGGTGAAAAATAAGATAACCTCTTTAAAAGTAAGCTTAAGTTATACGCTAATAAAAATATCGGTTTCAACAATTTCATAATGTTATTACAATTTCATAAATTTCTTAAATATTCAAAAAGTTTCACGTTTGACATATAAACGAAAGATATAAGTTAAAGCCACTGAAGAATTGTATCTGTCCTTCAGTTTTGTCAAAACATAGGCAAACAAGGGGAAGTTTGACACATTTTAAAAGCGTATTTAAGCATTATTTTTACACTTCAAAAATGTTGCTTTTACACTTTATGTATGTTCCGCAAAAGTTTGGGCTTTAAAAAATCCGGCTTATTTTAAGAAATCAGTCTGAAAAAGGGCAATAAGCCTTATATCTTTTACTTTTTTCCCCAAGCCGTAAAACCAAAGACATAAACTTCAGACTTTATTAGAAAGTTTTATCTTTTTTGGCTGGGTTTTCAGAAAGGATTTGGTGTCAATCCTTAAAAGAAACTATAAAAAGAAAGTTTAAAACATTCCAATTGAAGATGACTTTGTAAAAGTATATATTTTTAAAAACTTAAAACTATAGAGCATATTTTGTATAGCATTAGGATCATGTATTTTATTCAATTTAAAATATTATGATTTATATAAAAAAAAATTTAGTTTGATATAAATTTATTTAAAAACTTTTTTTTTTTGTATATACATGCCAATGCTTCAACTTGCAATTGATATTTTGTAGGTTTTCAGTTGTTAAAACAAACGTATAAGTAAACGTTTAATGCACATAAGACGAAGTGAGACAAAATTGAATAAAAAAATTTTATTGAAAACGGTATATGGAAGAAGAATAATAAGAAAAAATTTAGGAAATAGCTAAAGAGAAGAAATTTATGTAAAATAAAATTATTAAATCTAAAATTAAGTAAACAAATATGGAATTTAAATTGCTAAATCGGTAAAAGCAAACAGACGGGAAAGAAAGTTTTCTAAAAGGACCCTTTAGCAGTCTTATGATTAGATAAAAAACTTTCTGCAGACACAAAATCTCAATTTAAAGCTTTCTGCGAGCAATTAACTCTTGTAACTAGTTACGCAGCCACCTCATTTTGATGAAATTCGTTTGAAAATCACGGATTTTTTTAAAATTTTTATAAAGCTCCATATGTTTAATTTTAAAATCGTGAATACGAAAGGTGATATTTAATATAATACTATGAAAATATGAAACACTATGCGCGATCTTAAATTGCGTAAATACGAATCACGATATGCGGTTTTAAATCATGTGAGTACGAATCACGATGTGTGATTTTAAATCATGTGAATGTCCTTTTAAATCTCGTTTGCGTAGAAAAATCGAGTAAAAAGGAATATTTTTTTCTCGGGGAATTCGAAGAAGACAAACTTAATTTGAAAAAAAATTTATTTTTAAATAGTACTGAAAATTTTACTATGATGGTGACCAATTTTCCGCGAACGTTGTTCTGCTCTTACATATCTGTCCGTTAGATGAAATATGTTATCTGTAACTAATTTATAGTTATATTTCTTCAAATACTATGCGTTCTAAAAATAATATGATTTTATGTATTTGTTCGGAAGTACCATATAAGGCTATAAACACCATATATCTCACTTCACCATACCCTCCAACTTATGAGGATTTTGAAAATAATTCTTTCTAGTGGTAGCGAACCAAAGTAGAAATTTTTAAAGCAAATGGATCTCTCATAAAACTTTTATCAGAACTTAAGAATCTAGCCATATGGCCTGCACTTTTATAAGTAATAGTGGACAAGTTACGCTAAAATTAATTTTTTTTAAATATTAAGACATTAATTTTGCTACCGTCAGAAAAGAAGATTTCTGAAACTACGGAAATTCCGTAGCAGTTGGAGGGTATGCATCACGATGCGAATGATATTTGCATGATGAGGTCCTAAGCTTAGCAGACGGTGAAAATAATTAGTTGACATATTGTTTAACGCTAATTTAGGTGCTAGGATTGGAGGGGGAATTAAAGAATTAGAATGTTTAATTACAGTTGTACTATGTATTGGCTTGGTTAACATTAAATATAAAGGTCAACAACGTTCAGGGTAATTTTGAAAGGTGACCAAGCTGGTCGCCAAAGGGGGCCAGTAGTACAGTTAATGATTTGTAATACTTGGCGAAACATTCAAGAAAAAGATCGACAAAAATCCTATCACAGAAAACATAAAAGTCCTAAACAATTTTAAAAATGATTAAAAAAATAATTTGCTAATAGACTTAACATTAAATATTATTGAGACCTTTCTGACTGATCCTATCACTACAATAGTGCAATCGCTAAGAGATTAAAAAAAAAGAAATTTCAAGAACTCAAAAACAAATAATTTGAAAACTGAAACAAAAAAAAACTATTTTGGAGGCGAATTGTTATTCAACATGATCTGTAGTGCTACATAAACTTAAATTTAAATAAAAAATAATAATTTTAAAGTAAATTTGGACTATACACATGTCTGTTTCCTCGATTTAACAAATACTGAAATGAAGTTAAGAAAGAAATATAATTCGTTCACTTACTTAGTTAATAAAAACGTATAAGACCCTAATTTATAAACACATTATTTCAAAATAAATCCCCAAAATCTTCCAAATCTTAATGTTTCAACTGCGTTAGTATCTAACACGAATTATCTCAAGTATAGCGAAAAATTATAGTTCCCAAGTATAACATAAAAAAAGATATTTTCCCTTTACTATATAGTATGATTAATGACGTGTCATACTGCTTGTTCTAAAAACATCAAAATGATAAAGAAGGATAATGTTCTACAGGATATATTTTCTAACCAACATTTGTTATTAAGCGTGGTCTAGCTTTTTTTTATTTCTTAGTATTTTATTGATAAAACATAGCTTTCAAATAAATTTTAATAAATTATTTCTTAAAAATTTTTTTTAAGAGGCTACACCCCCTGCTCGGTTCGTTCACTATCACCCCTGGTGGCTCCTCATTCATCATTGGCCCCTGTTGCACATGGAGGATGACTAAATTTGTGAAATCTAAAACATGGAAAATCGGTACCCCCCGAGAGTTATGACTTAATGAAAATGGGTCGTACTGTGGAAAAATAGTTCCTCTCCGTTCGTAAATACATGTTTTCTCTGAATCAGCTTTAATGGACATAAACCACCGCCACCCCTACCCCATTCCACTTTGATCTTTTTAAAAGTCGATAAAAAAAATCCTTTTTTAAAAAAATATCTAACCATTATAATTTTATGAAAAGAATATTTTATTAATATGCTAATCCTAACAAAGTGAAAGGGTAAGGGCTGAATATGAAAAATAATAAAGTATAGTTTAAAAAAATCATAAGAATGCAGAATATACGACAAATAAGCAGTAATAAATGAGAAATAAGTTTACTTGTTAACAATCTATAACGATTCATAATGATGACCGTATATAGTAAAACATTTCGCATTAGAAACAGTTTATCTCTTTTTAGCCAGTTTATCTTTTTTTACTTTTAAAAAATTCGATATAAATGTTAAGGTTCACATTTGTAACATCTAACCTTTCTCTTATTTTTTTATTTATCCTTTTTTTTTGTTGCTTTTTACTTCAAGTCAAGGGCGAGCTTATAAAATTAAAATTGCTAGATAGAAATATTTTTACAACAATGGATTATTATTGAAATAAATACAATAACTTTCGAACAAATAGGAATTTCGAAACAAAACTCTTGTTAAAGTTATAATTCAAAATGGTCTATCAATGCGTCAAATTTTAACTCTGTAGTTGCATTTCAGCGGATAGCAGATCTACAAACGTGATTTTTTTTAATGCAAGTTTGACAATTAATAATTCTGAAACTAATAATAGAATCGCCTTTTTTTATTAATGAAAATTTACTTAATTTAATAAATTTATCATCTAAATGGCAGCACCTTTTAAATTTTTGACCTTTAGCTCCGAATGCATGCTAGTATTCATTTAGTTTAGAGAAAATGAATCCAAATATGAATTTCACTTGTGAGTAGCCGCGTTCCATTCGTATCTATTAAAAGTATCAACTCGAAAAAGAAAAAAAAAGATTCCGATTTTGTTCCTTCTAGACTTCATCTACAAACTCGAACAAACTCAAACTTGAAGTTGAGCCCAGAACTAGTTCCTTTTTCCCACTGATACTTGGAAGTTTATATTTCATGATTGATACAGATTCGATATCGTTTCTTCACAGACAATCATAATGAAGAGTTCTACGTAGACATTATCGTGTTGTTTTAAGGCTATTCAATTCATTGGTAACAGATTTTTTTTTCGTGGGACGGTATCAAAAATTCCCTTCAGCTTGCGAAGTTTGCGATGTATCTCGTGAAAATGTAACTTCAAATTTAGTAAGTAGTTATGTAACTTCAAATTCTTTTATACTTAAAAGTATAATAAAAATATTATAAAACAGCAAATAAGGTATCATTATCACTTTAAAATTGGATAGTAATTTCACAATAAAGTGCTGATTTAATAACTTGTAATTTATGCAGAGTCAAATCAACTATTGGTTTTTCAATGCAAAATAAAATATGAATTCTAAAATGAATTTTTTTTAGTATATAAGTTTTTACACATCCCCTAGAAAATCACAATACCTTACTAGAAATTTTCAACTCAAGAATTTATGCTTTAAGAGCTTGTAGTAACACTTTTGGGACACCCTGTATATTTTAGGAAGTTTTATAGTTTTTTACTCTTCTAAGCCATTAGTTTCTTTGAACGAGTATAAAAGATAGAAAAAATTGAATATATAAAGGGAAAAGAAAATACCTTAACTAGCATGTAAAAGTAAATACGAACCAAAACTACATGTCTTTATTACCAGCGGGAAAACATTTTTATATAAACGTTTTACTAAGTACCGACTTTCTAATGACTGATTATAATTTTTTTCAAAAAAAGCTTATGATCTAAGCTTTTAACGGAACACAACATACTTTAAAAATACAACTTCTTTTAAAATAGAACAAAGTATATTTTTAAAAGAATACATTTTTGACGTTTAATGTAATTGAATACTTTTCATAATATTCTTTAAAAAGTATATGATTTCATGGAGTGTTGTGAAGGAAAAAGTTTTATACTTTTAATTTCCAGTTCTTATAAACATGCATGCAAATTTTCATCTAGAGTAAATTTAAAAGACTAAAAAGTAAACATCAGGGAAAATGCTTACAGTTGTAATTTATTTTTGCTTTGTTAGTGCATGTCTTTTTTTTTTTTACTATTATTATACTAACTAATATCAACTTTGCTTAAATATTTGTTAAGTGGCAACATATATTGAATAAGTTTTGGAATTCATTGTCATTCTAAAAAAAGGAAGGAATGTTACTTTATTCTCCACGAATCAAATAAATTAAGGATAATAATTTTCAGATTGTTTAGGAAAGCGTTTAAGAGCAATTTTTGGCTAAGAACACCACGACTTCCATGTATGTAATAATACTATTCTTAGTATTGGGCAGTTATTAATCAGAAATTCGGGTAAGAATTTCTAAGAAACTACTTTTGAATTTCATAAGAAACTACTAATCTGGAAAAATACACAAGACTAATTTGATGCGGAAATGCCCCATTTGGAAAACTCCTGGCTTATCACTATATTTCCCCAATACTTTAAAAGTGATCAAAAGAATGAACCGACCATATATCCAGCAATCAATAAAACATAATTGTGAAACATTTGAACCTATTTTAAACGGTAAAATGGTGCATGCTAAAAAAATAATAAATAATTAAGTACATTAAGTTTTAAAATTATATATAAATTCTTAATAAAAAATCTTTCACCTAAGTTTTAAATAATTTCCTTTAAATACTCCGATAGATAATGTGTTTTTGCAAAATTAATTAAAAATTAATAAAACATAAAATTAATATGAGTACATATTCATCTTTATGAAAACTGGGTATTTGCTTAGTTATAAAGATAGAGTTTCGTGAAAATTTCGTTAAGATTATGTAAGAAATGTAAGAAAGTATGTGCTAAAACAGAAAACTAAGAACTTAATATTTTTTTACCATAAAATGCAAAACAACTTTTACATTATGTTATGCATTTTACAGAATTTGCTGCACAGTTCAATTATTTTAAATAATTGCACAGTTCAACAAATATAGAAGATTTTCTGTCCTTTGGATGGAACTATGTGATTTTGTATGAACAAAAATTGTTCGATCTATATATTATGTTCTGTTTTTGTAACAAAAAAGTCACCAAGCTTCTCGGATTACCCCGCTTCTTAATGCATATCTAAAGCCTCCAAACTTCGTGAAGGTAGAAATAAGGTTATTGTCGCCAAATTGGCAACGACCTCACTGTTAATGTAAGTACCTTTTCTTTGTATAGAAGTTATAATATACTGTTCAAATGCGCTAAGTCGCCAAGTCAAAATTCGAATTTTTAAGAAAATGGTGTGTATAAAAAAAGTTTAAAAAAAAGTCAAAATGCATATAATACATATTTCATTCTAAAGAAGATTTCCATATTAATTCATTGTTATTCTAATTGTAACTGCATCAATAATGGTTTAACGCTAAACAGCAACACCAGTTGAACTGAACGATAATATTATGCAAATATACTACAACATTAATCCGTTAAAATTAAAAAAATATTATAAAATGATCAAGTACAAGAAAAATTAAATTGAACAATAATATGATTCAACATTGTTCGAAATTTTTAACAATAAAGATGATGAGCATGAAAAACAAAATCACACACTCGTAGGCGATTTCTAACATAGAACTTCAATGGTAACTAAGTAGGTTTTAAATATTATCATTATTTCATATGCCTTAAAGTTCAAATCAAAGTTAGAAGAAAATTTCTTCACATTAATGAAAGTATAAAATTTCGTAATGCTAATCTTCGACTGAATAGCACAGTCCTATGAAACAACGCCTTTTACCAAATAAAATGCCATTTTTGCAACTAGTTTGAGATTTGCCTATCTATAGTCAGCGCCTTTTATGCTAATTATGAAAACTCACAGTCTTCTGTGGAAAAAAAAAAGAGAGAGTTTAGTGGTAAAATTACTTCAACACTAGATTGTTAGAATTCATAAAAACTTGCAGAAATTGAAAATTATTCATTGACTTTAGTGACTTATTTTGGTTGGATAATCTCCTCCCTGATCATTTTATAAACAGAAAGGTATTCTACTCAATTTAGTTTACCAAGCTTTTAATCTTGAGGCAAATATTTTTATAATCTTTTCAAAGTTCAAGTATTAAACATGCTTCCAATCTTAGAATTTTAAATTTGATACGTAAACCGAAAGAAAACATTTTAAAGGATAAAAAGAATAAAAACGTATTCACAAATATTAATTAGTTGCTTGAAAAATAAGAAAATAGCGTTCACATAATTCTCCCTTAAGGTGGCAGAAGTAGAATTTGTTTGAAAAGGATCCTTAGGGATAATTTCGTGCAAATAAATGTCCCCCTTTTTCTTTGGTGTCTTTAGAGTAGTATTAAACAAATTCTTAATCCTATCGGTGATTGTTTGCATTAAACTTTACTAGTTAAGTTAATCTCATCCAGTACAAATTGAAAAACATCGCTTCTCTGAGAATTAACTATTTATATTTGCTACGCCCCCCCCCCTTTACTTTAAAATTATTCTTACAAACAAATAGTTATTTTTTTTTTATTTCCAACTATAGATATTTTTTTGCATTCGTCTAATTTGCAAACTTTTGCAATCAATTTATAGTTAAGGTAAACTCTGATTAAGCATTTAAAATGCTGTTTTTCGATGCCACCGTCGTCATATGAAATGATGTTTGTTCGAAAATAATACGCTTTTTCGTAACTGTGAGTTGGCAACAGTAACTCATGACTGTTTGATCGAGTCAAGCAAACCAGTGCTGTCTACGCTTTGTCTGAAAATGGTGCAAAATGTCAATATCGAGAGAAGTCTGTTTTGTGGAAAGGAAAAGCGTGTGTGGTCTAATTTTTTAATAATTAAGAGCTTATTTTAATGCTGCATTATCTGGGCTCATAAAAATTTGCAAAAACTGAAAATAATGCAGTGATTTAGATAATTTTCATCAAAGAGGGAAAATGTAACCAAGTACGCGATTTTTAAAAAAGTTTATTAACTTTTAAAGAATTTAAGTTGCATAATTGCCCATTCTAAAGCTGATAACTCCCTTCAGGGAAAGATGATATCGATATTTTAAAATCATCGCTTTGCTCAGAAAGTGGAGTACTTAAACTGTGGATTTTTTATTTTCCTTGGCGACACAGAGCTTCGAATAGCCACGTTAATCACTAGTGTGTAATATTTTACTCACGTTTTTCTCTGAATACAGTTTTATTTATATGTATTATACACACTTATGAATAAAACAAAGTTATGGTCCTCCTTAATATATATTTTGATATCGAACACTTGTAAAAGTCTGAATCAAGAAAACATACACTTAAAGGTTCTCAAATAATTATTTAAGCTAAAAAAATTTAATAATTTTATTTAGCTATTTTTTTTAAAAATATTAGCGAGGAAAGAGGAATAAAAACACAAGAAATCCTAATAAGATTGCCGGAAAAAATTTTAAGGAATTTCTTTTGAATTCTCTCTGTTTCTTCTAATAATCAAACAGGTTTTGATACTTTTTGTCCTGCCTTCTTCGTTGATGATTCGAGCATTTTTATTATTTAGCTTTTTTTTTTAGCTTCAATGTTATTTCGCTACCCTTAACATGCAGATTTTTATTAACTTCATTGTTTATAAGAATTTAAATTTACATATTTAAGGTGATGACTACGGAACACCGTGTATATTAGTCAAAAATATTTCATAGTAAAAGGTGAGCTAAAAGTAATGTGATCAATTTTGAGAAAGTTAGCAAAAAAATTTTTAATTCCTAGAAATATAACTGATTTTTACATTTAGTTGTTACTAGAAAGTTATTTTTGACACTGGCTGTTTTTTTAATACTAATAATTTATAAAGAATTTTTTGAATAGTGACACGACCCACCCTATTTGTTTAGGGTTTACGTCAAGATTACATCAAGATCATACAACTGGATTGATGCATGATAACAATTTCAATCAAAGATCGCCACAAGGGACAATGATACAAAATGCGGCCAAACGAACAAATTATATAAAATATATCAAAGGACCCTTATAGTGTTAGCTGATTATAGGGTAGGAGGTCCAAGGACCCTTATATATATATATATATGTATACCCTTATATATGTAATTTATAAAGAATATAAAAGTTGCAAAAAATAGTTAAATGATATACATATATTCAATTTAAAAACTGATCCTTCAAAAGTAAAGTAAATAAAACGAATGCAATTTTTTTAAATGGGTTCTTTAAAAAGCAAATTTTTAGATTTTTTTTCTACTAAAAAAGTTAATATCTGCAAATGACCAACGGTCCGAGAACGTCGCCTCTAAATATTCTATTTTCTGCATGTCTGATTCTTTTATTGTAAGATTTTCTCCTTCCTGAAAGACACTTTTATTGCTTTCTGCACTTTAAAAGAACCATATTCTTTGATGCAAAAAATGTTCTTTTATATGCATTTTCAAGTAAGGTTTTAGAACTGAAAATGGATTTTTCTTAGAATGCTTCAAATAAACTTAATGACGTCTTTTAGTCAGATAAATATTTCGAAAAAAATCTGTTTTCATTTCTAAAAGTGAGCGTTTAACCCCGAATGAGCAACAACACTAAGGAAATGTTGTAACGTTTTGAAAAAAATTTGCCGTTAAAATTAAAATGCGCATTATTTTTATGAAAAATTTATCACTGTACTAAAATACTTTTTAATTAATTAAATGGTGTTTCTAATAATAAACATATTAGATTTACTTGTAAACAAAGTAAAATTCAAAATACTTTATCAAAAATGCAATGTTAATCAAATACTTTTAAAACTCATTATTCAATTTAAAAACTTATTCATAAAACTTTATTGCATATTTAAATTTTAATATTAACTATAAATTTAGGAACCTTTAAGAAGAAGTTCTTGATTTTAGCATCCCAATCATTAATTAGTATATACTTATCAATATTAATTAATACCTTAATTATGATACATAATTCATGCGAATTAACTGATTTAAACAGAAAATATGTGTGCTTGTAGTTCTACGTTTTCTTCTTATTTTGTACTACAGCCTGTTATAGGCCAAGATTGTCTCATTTAATATTTTACATCGGGATACAGTACTCGTAATGGTGCTCCTCTGATGTCATTAAAAATATTTTAACGCTAACTATCTGTCTGGTATAGGATCTGTCCTTCTGGTCATTTATTTAATTCAGTTATTTTATTTATTTATTATATATAAATGTTACTTCCTTAAATGAGGTTTAAGTCATTATATTAGTAAATATGCAATATCAATCTTAATTGCTGTACTTTAATTCATTTTACTATTCTAGGTTCTATGTTAGGTTAGAACCTAGCCTAACATAGAATCAAACATTTCACTATGTTAGATTTTATGAACCTAGATTACCTAACATAGAAAAATCTAGGTTCTATGTTAGGTTAGACGTCTGTTCTATTTTATAAAGAGTGTCACAAAAGTGACGTCTAATTTGAATTAAATAGAAAATTAATTACTTTTATTCTGGTAACAACAAAAAGATAGAATATAATTTTACACTGATAGAGTTAGTAAAAATGCAGCACTGTCCAAAAGAAAACACTCGTTTTACATTGTTGTTGAACAATATTTTTTTTTTAAAAAAATGAAAGTTTAGCTGCAACGGTCCGCTAATTTGAACAAAATGTGGTCGGAATATTGATTTAACTTTATCTACTAAGAAGAGCGTTAATGAAATATTTAAGGAGACTTTATCAATTGAAAAGCGCTAAACACACTGACTGTCCAATGCACGAGTGTTTCAACATGTGAGTTGGACAACATACCCATGAATCAATCGAATTACTACATGAAACATTTCCTGGTCGTGTATTCTCTCGTTTCGGTGATCATAATTGGTCCTCTAGATTAGTGTTCCCCAACCCCCGGTCCACCGACCGGTACCGGTCCGTGGATCAAATGGTACCGGGCGGCCCAATTTAAAAATATTTGTGTTCCATTAAAATTTTATTTGTTTAAAGGAAGGGGCCTCCGAAGGTAGTGACGTAAATTTTTTAATGTTTTAAAAAGTTAAAAAAAAGAAAACCACCGCAATATTTTCTCTTTAAATTAGTTTTAATAAAAAAAATAAAAAATCAATCATCATAACTGTAAATATCATAAATAAAACAAGAAAGCGCGGCGCGAAATATACATTGGAACTAATGAAGAATTTCGTCTTTCCTCCCGATCGACTAATTGATTAAACGTTCTAGTAAGTTAAAATGTTAAATCACTTTCTATTTATTTTTTGGTGTAACTGTATTTTATTTTGAAGGCATGTTTAAATACAATTAAATTAAGATTAATAAATCAAAATAATCTAAAATATAAACAATCAACGTCCGTCCCCCCAGCGGGCCTCGGTAAAATTATCAAACGTTGACAGGTCCGCGGTGATAAAAAGGTTGGGGCTAGATCGTGTGATTTAAAGATGTTGGATTACTTTTCTTTTGGGCTATTTAAAGCCAAAGGTCTATGTCAACCTCCACCCGTATCAAGTTAAAGAGACTCAACACTGCATCAACGAAATTTAGCCGCATTTATGCAAAATAATAATGGAAAATTTGAATAAAAGAATGCGTATGTGTCAGCAAAGCTACGAAGATCATTTGTCCAGTCCAATGTACTATTCTAGACATAACGTACTTTATAATTCAGTAAAAAAATCTTTAATTGGGAATAAAATAATTCAAATATTGCGTAAAGTTTTGGAACAACCTTTAAAAACAAAATAATGGAGGTTATTTGGATTCAAAAGCTCCGCTTCTTTTTTTTTCCATATTTCTTTTTACAATTTTTAGAAATCCAATACCTATTCATTATCTTTCTGCTCGAATTTTCTTCCAGCAACTTTATTCAAAAGCAGATTTTTTCTTTCACTTTTTAAATATGCCCATTTTTTTATGACAACAAATTTGATTTCCCTTAATACCTATTATTTTAAAATGAAATACCTAAATATGCATACTGAAAATTTCTTATTGCATTAGAGTTCATTCTATATCTTACTTAAAAACACTCTTTGTAGTTTGAAACTTTGTCTAGCATTTCGTTATTGCTATTATGAAAAAAACCTTTTTATTCAAGATAGCAAAGCGTGTTTGAATCTCAAAAAAGAATGAGAAATATGTTGGTAGTTTCGTAAGTTTATTCTGCACTTTTACAGCGCCGTAAGTGAATCAGCATTTTAAATTTTTTTTTACTAAAAATTGTTTTACGAAAGTAAAATTAGTTTTGAAATCTAAAACAATTTAAAACAAATAACAGAAACGTTCTTAATATGGTGTTTTGAAAACAGTTTCAAAAGATATCTGATGGAAACTAATGGAATTGTTTTTAATAGTAGTTTAAAATAAAAAGCAAATTATCTATTTTGAAACTATAAGTATAAGACGAAATGTATACAATTGTGATATCTATTTTGAAATTCATGAAGTGTAATATTTTTGTTTTGAAAAGTATGAAAAGTTTAATGCTATATAGTTAAACAAAACCATTATTAAAGAAATAAGATTAAAAAAAACTAAACATAGATGAGGAAATTACTTATTTACCTATAAGAGAAACCAATTAGAGTAGACATAGAGGAAAACTTCTTACCTGAAAGAAAATTTTAAATATAGAAATAATAAAAACAGAGAAGATATGTATAATGCAGTGCAAAAAACAATAACTGATATCAACATCAGAGTACAAGTACATCACAAAAAGGACAAATAATGTCATATAAATAAACATAACAATCGTTTCGATAAATTGGTGACCAATGTACCGAAAAAAATTTCATAAACCTTCTATAAAAAGTCTTCAAGAAAAGGAGAATGAGAACTTAGAATTTACGAACCAATATTTAAATTAACCACATTTTAATGTTTATTAAATCCATGCAAATAGAAAAAGTTTTCACATGAAAAAATTATGAACTTTTAACAGAATTATCAGAATTCAATCAAAATAAAAACTGATAAAAAAAGGAAATGAAATTAATGAGTCTATTTCTGACTAGTTACGACAGAATGATGTAAAATGTAGCGCACAATCTTTCTCTGAATCTATATAATTTTTCAAAAACTTCAAAAAATTTCTTTAATTATAGAAATCATATAAAAAATTTCTTTCTTTAATTAGAATAATTTTTGTTCTAATGATCGGATTTTCCCAAAATAAAGGGCTAATCATAATGGTACAAAGAGGCGACCTCTTATGCGATAATCAATTAGTGCTAACTATTACTTAAGTTACAAATACAAACAAGAAAACGTACTTTCTCTGAATAAACATACCTTTTTTATGGATTTGGATTTTAAATTATCAAAATTTGGAGGGTGGTTGAAGCAATCTTCAAAATATAGCCACGATAATTTAGTGAAGAGAGCTGTCGTATTTTGCCATATTTCGGGAAATTTTTTAAACGAATCGAAATATTTTTGAACGGAATTATAAATTTAATTTATCCAAAGTTAATTTGATACATAAAATATTTAGTAGTTTCTTATTTTTTATTGTTTTATTTTATAAGAGTCAAAGTAGTTTTGGATTTTAAGGAATACAAATTTTCACATCACTTTAAACTATTTAGTTGTAGATGACAAAATACAAAATTTGAAAGGAATTGGTCGAATAGTTCTTGTATACTAATATAATTTTAACCCTTATTAAATAAAATACCTATATAATATTTTAAAATACCAATATATATTTCAACACTTATTAAATAAAATAATAAAACAAAAAATTAAAAAATTATTAAAAATTATTTTTACACAGATATATACAAACATTATATAAACAAATTTTATAATTCTGAGCAGATTTTTTCTTTTTTTGATTCAGTTAAAAATTTCTCAGAGATATAGCTAAATACGCATAAAGAGAAATTGGCATTATGCCTGATTGAAATATTCTGATAAAATGATGGATATAATTCTTTTAATTTAGATTTATTAAAATATTGAGATTAACTTAATATTTCGGATTTTCACAAACTAAATTTAAATATTAAATTAGTTTCTGAAAATCCATTCATTAGAACAAAAGTGTGGCGATATCTATTTTATTTTGCGCACTGTAAATGATGTATACAGTTTAAATCTGGAATTTTACAAATGATTTTACCTTACTTAGTTTTTAACTAATTCAAACTCGTACACCAGTGACTTTATTTCATTATATGGCTTAAAGTAATTTTTTCTCAGTATAAAATTTAATATTTATTACTTAAATGAAGATTTGAGTATTTTTTTAAGATTCTAAACCGGCATATACTAAACTAAATTTTGCCAACTTTACTAAATATGCATAACATGTTCGTATTTAAATATATTACTCAATGGACACGAGATTATAAATATTTAATTTATAAGTTGCTTTAATATTTTTCAATAAAGAAGAGCAAATAGAATTTACCAACCTAAATTAAACCCTTTAAGCGAACTATAAAGACATCATTTGCAGTTTTAAATTATTTTTATTTTTCTTCCAGAGTCTAAAAACCAAGAATAACCCTTTGACACAGACGGGACATCCTTTTACGTATTTTTTTCTGACGCTCTTATTGCAAACAAAATTATTATTTTGGTATTTTTTAATCGTAAAAATCAGTCTAATATTTGCTAAAAATATCTGTTAGATTATTGGAATCATTTGTAATGAAATATGAAATCCAAAAAAGTAGTTTCAATGATGAATAACTGTTTCTCTTAGATCTAAATAACTGCAAATAAGTTTGAAAAATTACTGTTTGGAATTGAGCAGTGTTAGGAAGATTTTACCTTAAAAGCAAAAAAAAAAAAAAAGACACCGGTATTTTAGAATAATAAATTATAAAAATGCTAATTATAATATTTTTCACTTATTTTGACCAAAATTAATACAAAATAATGAAAAAGTATTATAATATGATTAATAAAAATTCCACATCAAAACGATAAAACATACTACGCAAAATCTGTCTTTAATCAGTGGAACAGAGTAAATGCAGAGACTAATATCCTTTGAATTTCAGTTAAATCCAAAGACTCCAAATACGATAATCTAATGACGATTCGGCTTTAGGAACGCGCAGAGGAGAGTGGAATGCAACGGGACTTTGGGATCAATTTCCGGTGTCAAACAAGCTAACTACACCATCACGTTCAGGAAGACACACATATATACTAACTACATCGTCATTTCCTTTTAAGAGTATTTCTCCCTAAACTGCATATTTACGGAGTTCAAAGGGAATTTAATTCTGCGAGATTCTATAAAATCTTAATCATTTTCCCTCGCTACGTCACGTTTTACTGACAGCTGAAGCAAGCGGGGATTCCCAATTTGGAATATTCAAAGTAACACTCAAGTTCTAATTCGAATTTCTCGAATTCCGAATATGAATTATTTGCTGAGATTGAATTGAAGACGTAATTATGTTGCATACATAGGAGGGTAAGAGTTTAACATTTCTAAAAATATTTTTTAAAGTTTTTTAAAGTAAAAGCACCTCAATAATATGGTTTCAAGCAATTTGGTGTTCACAGTTCACAATAATTTCAAACACAATTCATAACTTTTGTAATATAGAAAATTTGGAATAAACACTCAAGATACGATATTTCTAAATTTGTTTTTTTACTGGAGCTTGGGAAAAAAGAAAAAAAATTATCTTTCGGTACAAAAAGAAAAAAAAAAGACGTCACTAGTAAGACTACGTTTTATTTTATAACCAGCGTCGAACAACTGACCCATTTTTGGATGTACGACTATCAATATTAAATTTCGTAGCTTTGCAATTTTGAAACCAACCCAGAAGACAAGGGAACTTCATGATCAAGCATTGGAACATACTAGTCTTGGTCGAGAAGTTTTTGGTGGAACCTGCATTTGCCTTACATGGAGAGAAAAACTAACAAACCTCCAATGGTTAGTCCGAAGGAATCAGGAGTCAGCCATGATCCGTCGGTCACTGAGGACATTTTACGTCAAAAATGTAAACAGTGTGAGCCGGTAACAAAATTTGTATCTGCCAACCATCGTTGGGCTTCGTAAATGAGTCACGTCATGAGGCGAGTGCTTTATTGCCTATGCCATCGCGGCTAAAATAAGACTTTATAATAATTATCATTGAAAATTACTAAGGGGACCAGTTTTTTCAAGCCTTTTGACGTGGCAGTTTAGAAATAACTTTTCACCAATCACTCTCTTACATCCTTATAAAAAATTTACAAAGAAAGAAAAATATTCTTCTAATCTACATCGTAATCCTAACGTAGGCTTATTATCTTCTTTTTTATTTATAACGAAAACTTATAGACAATATTAAAAGTATGAATGTTAAGCCAATTATGGAGTGTTGTAGCATGAATAAATGTTAAACCAAAGATGGCCTTTGCAACCATTCGCTCATTTATTTGGAAAGAAAAAAAAATTAAATCAGTGAATCCAGTTACAAAACTAATGCAACTCACCAACAAAAAAAGAAAACGCATCAGTTTTTAAGCAATAAAATAAATGCTTCCAACTTAAAATCATTGAATGCTCGTCACAACGAAGAAATTCCTTTAAACAGAAGGCATGCACTAAATAAACACTTGAAACATCAAAATCGACCCAAAACCAAATAAATCACAGCTTCTAATTACTTCCGCACACGCATGGACACGTCTTCGAAAGAATGCATTTAGAATGCTTAAATGAGAAATGGACGACTTTATTGAATAATTTCAAAAATTTCGAAGAATCTCTTACCACGTGTCTGAAGAACAATTGATTTTTGATAAAACCAAAGCGAAATAGATTTTTTTTTCTACAATTCGTTGCGCGTTCAGTCATTTCTAACTTCAAATTTAGTGACACAAGAGAAAAAGAATCCATATGAAGACACGCAAGCTTTATAGATTTTCCAATACTATTGACTCCGTGACAAATGGTATACAATTTTCTCCTCTCTCCGTAAGTCAAGACCATCAAGAAGATGTCAGTTTTGGAAGGAAAAAACAACAAAGTATAAATAAAATGTATCTCTTCTTTGGTAATTTGTATTAAGCAGTATACAAATGGTTAAATTGTTTTACAAACATTTTCAACGTCCTTAACTTTATTGTAGTAGACGCTATTGCGTCTGTATGTTAAACTGTAGAGAAATTATTCATATTTTCTTTGTTGTTGAAACGTTTGAAATTATGATTATCAAAGCATCATTGCATTTAAATTCTAAAAGTGTCCACATGTGTCCCATTTTATTCAAACTTAAAACTTTGAAGTGAGAAAAAAAAATTTAATTCTCTGCAAACGATTTTAAAAATAGCGGGTCTTCATACTGGTTTTCGAATTTAAAAATAATAGAAGAATATCTTTAATTTTTGATTAAAAAGAAAAAAAAAGGTAAGTATATTTTTTCTACAATTCATTGTGCTTTCGGTCATTTTTTACTTCAAATTTAGTGACACAAGAGAAAGAGGAGAATCCATATGAAGACACGTAAGCTTTATAGATTTTCCAATAGTGTTGACTCCGTCCCAAATGGTATACAATTTTCTCTTTTTCCGAAAGTCAGGACTATCAAGAAAATGTCAGTTTTGAAAGAAAAGCAACAAACTTATAAACAAAATGTATCTCTTCTTCTGTAATTTTTATTTAGCAGTATACAGATTGCTAGATTGTTTTTATAATTATTTTTAATATCTTTCATTTTACTTTTAACGCTATTGCCACCTAATATTATATTGCAGAGAAATTATTCTAAATATGAGATTAAAAGTTATGCCTTACCTAAATTAAATTATATATTACTAGAGTATATTAAATTAGTTAATGGTTGAGAAAATTAATAGAGCAGAAGTTATCGAAACGTAACAGAACAATACTATTATTGCACTAAATCCTTATTGTTTTTTAAAGTATATAATCTTTAGTAAACATATAATAGGCTGGACTAAAAATATTTTTTGCAACTATAATTACCAATAAATAAGGATAGTTTGAAAACCAAAGAACATTAAAGAGTTGATATAGTGAAACAAACGTGTCCACACAGACAACGTGGATTAATAAATCAATAACACGCCAATAAAGTAGGTTCTTCTTCCTGACTTCAGAGTTGTAATTCTTGTAATTCAGTGCTTGCCCGCAAGAAAACAGAACTAATTTACACACAATCGAGATATTTGCTCTTCCCTGCATTTACAAGCTCCTACCTAACAAATGTCCCTCTAATAGTTATATGCATTAACGGTAAGAATATTCTGGAAAATCATTTCAGACAAAAACACGGCGAAGCAAGGAATAGAGACAAATTTTAGTTTAGATTGATAAACAATCTGTTATTGCAAACTAATAGAATATTGGCCATAAATTCAATTTCGACAATGCTAAAATTATTTCCATCACAGTCACATAAGCTCATCTAGATGCCCTGGAACCTTGTTTTATTTATATGAATTCTGATTCCATTGTTAATTGCATTAGTTCCTCAACACCTCTTCACAGCACGTGGAAATACATTTTACCTTGATTTGGCTCTCCTAGCCACTGTGGTTTTTCTTGTTCTGTTTTTCCTTTCTCTCTTGGCTAAGGTGGTTGTTCTAGTTTTTGTTTCTCCCCTTTTTTTCCCTTTTTCGTAAGAAACTTTGCGTTTAATAATTCAAATCACTTTTGTTTCTTCTTATTCACGACTGGCAAGTCTGAAAAATGGGCGTTTGTTTTTGAGCGCTTGAAACATGCTGACTGTTTTTTCCATTTTGTATACTTTTAAAGTTTTTAATCTTGTAAAATCGCTGTTTGGTTTATTAATTTTTCTTTCAACTCTTCATTTACATTAACATTGATAACGATTCTTCAGATATAAATAAAGTTTTTTTTTCTACGCACTTATTATCATCCTTAGTGTGTATATTCAGGGAGATTGTATATTTTTGAAACTTATTTATTCAAATACAATGAACAGGTATTACAAGTTAATTGACATCTTGTTTTCTTCCTCTTATGGCGCTACAGTTCGCAGTGAACAACAACTTGCTGAATAGTGTTGTTAAAAACCTTTTCGTCCTTAGTCACAGAAAGTTAAATGATTATACATAAATAACTTGACACGGAAACCAAAAAATGATAGAATGATTTTTCTACAAGAAAATTGATGACAAAAAAAAAAAAAGGTTTTCAGAGTCATTAATAATAAATTAACTATCACTCCACTTTCGTCAACATCTCTAAATCATCACCTTTTTCTCTTCCATTTTTCCCCAATCGTAATGCAACCAATTCTTTGTGATTTATAAAATGTCGAAAGAAGTCAGCAACCCAAAAAATCAGGTAAGAGAAATAAAAATGAATTGAAGCTTGAAAAATTTTCCACAAACAAAAATTATAACTCTATTAAAGAAATTGTCACTTAATTTTTTTTTCTTTTTCTTCTCTTTTTGGTGCAAAAGAACATCAGCGAAAAACTGTTGTCAAATCATCCATCATTCCGCGGCAGTAAAACTTCAAAACTAATGATCCGATTAGGAAGCTTCCGGAGGAAGAAAAGTTAGCAACTGCAATTTTTTTTCTTACGAGAAAAACTATGTTTAAAACATAAAAAAAAGAGAATTTTTTTCTATTCTTCATATCTGTAAAGATTAGTAATTTCAAACAAAACATTTTTTTGATCTGTGAAGAAAAAAAAATATTTGTATGAGATATGAGTGATATAATTTGAAAGGGCTCTGCAAAAATCATAAAATATATATCATAGTGGAATGACATGAAATTAAGATTATGACTTTTAAAGGAATAAACAAATAAGTATTGTGAATGTTTTTTACACAAACACAATATACGTTATATGTAAATTCACGGCAGATATTAATATAACACTCAGATGAAAATTAGTTTTCCTTATCAATTTTTTAATGTAGACATACTTTTAAAAATAAGACTCTCACTTTTGACGATTCGGCAATTCTTGAGCTGTATGTTGTTAATTCTGAGTCATTTCGTCACGAAATCAAATGATTTCTGACGGAACTCAAACTCTCAAATATATGACGAAAATGTTGCTTAGTTTTAGATTGCTAACTAGGATGAAGACTAGACGATCTAAACTAGAATGATGAAATAGGCTGACCGGCCACATGCCAGGAAGATACCGAATTCAAATCCCGCTTCTTTCTGGTCTATCCGGCCCTCGAAGAAGTGATCAACAATAGAAGATCACACCCGTTAGACACCATGAGGTGCAAAAAAAAAAGGATTGGCGAAGTATTTCTTTACTTTTGACGAAATTCGTTTCCTTGAAGAAGTGACAATAAATATTTCGTCACTTTGGCGAAATGTTCACTTGGAGCATTTACCAGTTCACTTGGCACAGGCGATAGAACGTTCGCCTTCCAATGAGGCGAACCGGGTTCAAATCCCAGTCGATACGAATTCCGCATCCAGCTTACACTGACCACAGTGCTGACGTGAAATATCCTCAGTGGTTGACGGATCACGGGTTAGAGTTCCCTTGCCGTCAGGCTAACCGTGGGAGGTTCTCTTCGTCTTCCTCTCCATGTAACGCAAATGTGGGTTAGCTCCATTAAGAAGTCCTACATGAAGGAAAAATTTCCTATCCAGGAGTTCCCTAGTTTTCAGGATTGGGTTCAAAATTACAAGGCCAAGGAGTTGAACATTAGTAGTCGTAAACCCATAAAATTGGGTCGGCTGTTCAACGACTGTTATAAGAAAAAACCGCATCACTTGAGCCGTGGTGGCTCAGGAGATGGAGCATTCACCATCCATGAAGTGAACAAAGTTCGAATCCCAGCGACGACTGATCAATTGGAATTACGTACCCGGCTTTCACTGACCGCAGGGAGGACATAAAATATCCTCAGTAGAAGACGGATCATGGATTAGAGTCCCCTTGTCGTCAGGCTAAGACTGGGAGGTTTTCGTGGTTTTTCTCTACATGTAATGCAAATGCGGGTTACTTTTATCAAAAAGTCCTAAACGAGGACAAATTTCTCCCAATACTTAATCCAGGAGTTCCCTTGTCTTCTGGATCTTGGGCTCAAAATTACGAGGCTACGGAGTTGAACACTAGTAGTCGTAAACCTAAAATTGGGTCGACTGTTTAACGACGGTTATAAAATAAGCACATCGCTTTATCACAGTAAAGTTCTTTAAGATTTTTCAACGTACCTTATAAGACTAGGTCTTAATTTCACGCTTTTTTGGTGGAGAGTTTTACAACCAAATGATATTCCTACCTTTAAGATATTAAGAATACAATCTTGAAAAAGTGAAATAAAAATACCAATTAACCACAGAAATATAAACTTCGCCAGATTATCGTACAAGACGAGCTAATTGATAAAATAGAAAATATATTGAGCAGCAAAGGGTTATCTGTCAACGGTTCATTTAGTCTCAGTGTGTATACACACACACACACACACACACACACACACAGCCTCAGAC
>NC_092206.1:37533693-37538029 GCF_043381705.1 Parasteatoda tepidariorum
TCGGGGACATTTCAAAAAAAGTAATGCTACGTGGTGGAAAAGGCATAAATATAAAACTTTCTTCTAGCGCAGCAAAACATTCATTTTCCTCATTCTTTAGATCTGAAGAAATGTCAACAAAACTAATTTTGATAATTACATACCGGATTATTAAACAGATTGAAACTGATCATTATATACCAGAAAACCAATGAATTTATAAAAACTGACTTAGAATCCAAATAGTTGAATTTTAGTACCGTGAAACCTTAAATATTTAAACTGCTCATACGTATCGACCAAAACTAAACAAAATAACGAAAAAAGTCTTAAAAATCAAAAACACCCACTTAATTTTTAAGCAAAAAAAAAATGTAAAAACTTTCTCTCAACTCGTAATAAACTTTAAAAGCTAATATTTTTCAAGTTATGAAACCAAGATAATAAAAAAAGATGGTAAAACTAGTCGATAAAAGCAAGCAGTTCAGTGCAAAGCATTATTTTGTTTATCGCTAGGCCTAAATTGCTCGTCACACACTTCACAATGTGCTCAGAGAACCAAGGCAGCTGCTAGCAATGAAAATCGAGAATTCTTTTCAAAGACCTTTTCGTACAAAAAGAAAACAGGAAAAAAAAAAAGGGAAACTGGAAAGCCATTGTTAGAGCAGCACGCAAAGCGGAGGCAGGATGCTTTCATTTGTTGTCCAATAAACTCCAGGAATTTTCCCACTCTTCCCGAGACTAAGAGAAGAGGGATAAAAAAAAATGGGAAAACTCCCGTTTCCTTGCAAGTCATTTAGTGAGATAGACTGTAAATGTGTTATTGAATTATCTATTGATGTTTAGAATGAAGGGTTAGTACCCTATAACAAAGGTATTTTAGATAAGAAAAAAAAAAATTTTTTTTTGACAATTGAGAAACCTCACGCAATAGATATGAAATCCAATAAACTTCTTTCAAGAGTATTTATAGATGTATTTAATGTTAAATAGGCTTTTAAGAAAGTCGTTAAATTTGAAAAATGTACTGCAAGATTCTGAAAGAAAATCGCTAGGAATACCTGGACTTATTGGTTTTTATATTTAAGATTTTTGTCGAAATACCATTAAAATTATTTTTAAGATGTTTGACGAAGCAATATACGATAGTCTACATCATGGAAAGCCATAAAAAATATAGGTTTATCATAAAATAACATAAGGTATTTTTGGAGCTTTATTATTAAAAAATAAATGGATTAAATACAGCCAAATTCGGTAGCCAAACATGTGAGACAGTGTAGAAAAAATACTGTGAAAGTTTGAGTGTGAACACAACAGTTTTAGAAAAAGATGCAAGTTTCAAAATAAACAGAGAGTAGACTAAAGTTAAAAAACTTTTTTCTTTAGTTAAATATATAACTATCTTTATGGCAAAATGTTTATTTTTTTTAATTTTAAAAAGTATTTGGTTGTTTTCAATTATAAAATATTATCTTTCAATGTTAGAAAGATTTCAGTTATTTTTGAAAATAGTAAAAGACCACTGTTACGTACATCAAGTGATTAATTACTTGCTTTTCAATCAAATTTAAAATACAGGTATATGTTCATCTATTCGAGAGAAATTGTTTTGAAGAATGTTTATAAAAAAGAAAAACTATGATCTCCTAAAAAAATTTCTACTTATTTTTCCACAAATGTCAGTTTATGAAACTGTAAATTTACGACAAAATGTCTGTGATTTTAATTTTGAATTCTTTGTAATAAGTATTATAATCGTAAGTTGTTTTCTTATTTTATTATTTATTTCATTTTGACTAGCAATACAGTTTTTTAAAAAGTTTATTGACTAGTATTTATTTTTTCAGTGTATCACGCTTTTCTTAAAAACAAGTTTTCATCTTCTTCGACGAGAACTGTTTACATAAAGTAAATATAATGGATAAAAATATTTATGAAGTGATTTTAAGTTCCTTCAAACTCGGTAGAGCTCTAAAATCATGCTATACATTTTGTTTAAGTCGATACAAATAGTAAAAAGCAAAGATAGAACTCAATTCATGACATTATTACTTTAAGATGACAGTGAATGATGAACCAATATTTAAGACTATAAAAATGTTTTTTATTTAAAAGTAAATTTATTCAATCAATAAGAAATCTCTGTTTTCACATTATCAGAAAGAAATACATTTAAACTAGCATTCAAACCTTTTTGTTCATTTTACGAACGATTACTGGAAAGGATAGTGAGAAATAATGTACATGTAGTATCAGATACAGCATTTTTTTAAAACTTTCAACATTTATAAGATTTTTTAAACTGCAATCTTCCAGAATGTTTCAACTTATATTTACGAATAAACATTTCCTTAAATGTGACGATTTCTTTCTCAAATTTACTCAAATAGCGTTAGTTTTAGGATTCTGAAAGAAGAATAACTATATTTTTCTTATGTCTTCATCTTAAACTATGAAAATTTTAACATAGTACTTAAAAAAATCCTATAGCGAGATCCAAAATTACTCATGGTGTTCGATGTACTTACGATAAGGTAACTTATAAATAATTATTTGTATTTAATAGCTCTAATTAATTATTTGTATCTGTTAGAATTAATACAGCGATCGCGGCATTAAGTAGTTACCATAGAGGCGATTAGTAAAGTTTATGTTCAGAACTGTAATTAAAGGTTTACCCTCCATTTAATGATTGTGGTAGCTATTCAAGCTTATTAGCCACAGGAGGCGAAAAGCACCTGAGAAAAAGAGGAGTCTCTTAAAAATATGCCTAATTTTTTTTAATTAAAATAAGGTTGAAATTATTTTAATTAAATATTTTGAAAATTGAATTGAATTAATTATTTTGAAAATTGAAATAATTTTACTTAAATATTTATTTGTAATTTTTTTAAATCAAAATAAGGCATACTTTTGGGGAATCCAGATTAATCATTGCCAGCATTTGTCACACGAACTTTTTGTCTCAGGTGTACAGTAAGTTAAACTACAACAATCATTAATTAAAGTTAGAATTAACTTTAATTAAACTTAATCATTAAATATACAACTAAACATAAATAATTGTATTAATCGTGAATTAGAATTTGTATTTCTAGTTAAATGACCAATTTACATAACAAGAAATTACAATTAACAAAATAAGAAAAAAAATTCAATCATACGACTGAATAATTTCAATGAAGATCGAATTTTTATAAGATATAATTTTCAAAGTTTTTGAATTGAACAGTTAAATGAAAACAAAAGCTCACCTTATTTTATTTATTTCTAATTTTAATGTAAAAAATAATACGTAAATAAAATCAGGCGTGTTGTTCGGTAAATATGCATTTATTTGAAAATATATTTTATTAAAGGGAAAGCAAGTAATGTAAAAAAAAATTAAGTCAATTCCTACTTAGTTCAACAAAGAAAAATTTTATTTTAGTTACTTTACATTAAATAATTACAATTGATATGATTGTCTATTTGTGAAGCAAAATTCTCTCTCACACACACTTTTCATCCCGCTCACTAATTCACATTTTTCACTAATTCACATGTTCTTTGACTCAGACTAGAACCCAGACTGAAAAAAAATCTGAAAAAGAAATTTTTTTCCAGTTATATACACTCTTCGCTACTGAACGTATTTATTCATAAATTTATATCCTGCTAAATATCTAATTTAACAGAATTTTTTTTCTCCCATATAAAACTAAAATTAATTAATTATATTTAATTAATGAATTAATATTTGATATAATTGCTCCGTCCTTGACTCAGACTAGAACCCAGACGGAAAAACAATCTGAAAAAGAAATTTTTTTCCAGCTATCTACACTCTTCGCTACTGACGATATTTATTCATAAATTTATATCCTGCTAAATATCTAATATAACAGAAATTTTTTTCTCCCATATAAAACTAAAATTAATTAATTATATTTAATTAATGAATTAATATTTGATATAATTGTTCCCTCCTTGACTCAGACTAGAACCCAGACGGAAAAGCAATCTGAAAAAGAAATTTTTTTCCAGCTATCTACACTCTTCGCTACTGACGGTATTTATTCATAAATTTATATCCTGCTAAATATCTAATATAACAGAAACTTTTTTCTCCCATATAAAACTAAAATTAATTAATTATATTTAATTAATGAATTAATATTTGATATAATTGTTCCCTCCTTGACTCAGACTAGAACCCAGACGGAAAAGCAATCTGAAAAAGAAATTTTTTTCCAGCTATCTACACTCTTCGCTACTGACGGTATTTATTCATAAATTTATATCCTGCTAAATATCTAATATAACAGAAACTTTTTTCTCCCATATAAAACTAAAATTAATTAATTATATTTAA
>NC_092206.1:37538857-37673271 GCF_043381705.1 Parasteatoda tepidariorum
TTGGGTCGGCTGTTCAACGACGGTTATAATATAACAGACATTTTTTTTCTCCCATATAAAACTAAAATTAATTAATTATATTTAATTAATTAATGAATATTTGAAAAAAACTGTATTAACATCAATTGTCATCCACTATAAATTTAAAAAAATGTATTTGAACTTGAGTGGATGAATAAAAAGTATTTTATTAACGATTGAAAATTTGAACAAGATACATAAATATATATATAGGGAGAGTGTGAACTAATAGCAGGGCGCGTTGCCAAATCTTTCTACAAAAATTAAGCACCTTTTAAGTAATTTTGAAGCACTCAAAAAATATTTCTAAGCACTAAATACATTAACAAATGCAAAATAAGTTTTAAAGATTTTACATGATCATGATAAAATAACTAGTTTTTGACAAAGAACTCTTTTTCTTGATTATAATAGCCAATACAAAAAGATAGAAAGATTTTTCGGTTCGATTTCAGAGGGTGGAAAATGAAGCCTGAATTTGAGATTATCTTCCAACATGCAGCTGAGTTGCACATGAGAGTGTTAGAACTCAATAGACACACATATGGACTCGCAAATATTTCATCAAACACGTAAAATGATTAGCCTTTGCATACACTACCGACCGGAGGTACGACGAAATAGATAGTGGTTGAATGAATGGTGAAAACGTTGAATAGAACAATGCGATAACCACGCTTTTGCACAATACGTAGCGTTAAAAACCTCCAAAGGAAAAAGCACCTTTAAGGGCATTTAAAAAACGAAAATAAGCACATTTAAGCACTTTTTAAAAACTCTACTCACCATAAGTAATAGGAATTGAAAAAGTACAGATAAAAATAGAAGGTCTATTATGTGATTTAGTTTTGTTAAAATAGAGACAAGCTTCACTTAAAAAAAAGCAGATAAATAATTTCTGCAATTGCATAACGAGTTATTTAATTCCGCATAATAAATGATAACTTTTCCTGACAGATTTCTTCCAGCTAATCCTTCATGGACTAGGCCAAAAGGAGCTCATCGCGACCTCAAGTATTTAAGTCAATTCAGTTTTAGAGTTGACCTGCTTATTTAGTTATTAAAAAAAATATATTATTTGGCCGACTCCACTTGACTCACTGACTGAGTAACCCATAATTTCATAATAGTCTGACATAACCTCTTCCACATAACCATTTATTTTCCCCCCTTCTCATGACCGACTTTTAGAACGCTTTCAACTGTCTTCAGGAAATCGAAAGTCATTAGGAATTTTCTTCGCTTTCAAAAAAAACTGTTAATTTATTAATTTTTAAATTGAGGCATGAGCAAGTTATGTAATTTTATTCTTTAAATGAATGCAGCTTTTAATAAATATTAATCAATAAAATAACAGGGAAAACAAATTTAGTGAAATGATTTTTCCTTTGACAAAAAATAGCGAAACATTTAATTAACTCTTTCCAGAGCAGTAGATCTGGCTGTAAATTTAAGACCGGATGAATTTTGACTGTATTAGCCACTGCGAACGTAGATATACCAGAAATTCTATGTTATTCAGAAAACAGTGGTTGCTAAACAATGGTGGACATTTAGAAGCAAATTATTTTACATTTTAAGAGGTTTGTAATATTTCTGGAATAAATGTTGCCAGACTGACAAGGGTAGAGTCGGAACAAATCTCTTAAAAGCAATAAATTCTTATTTTTTTTATTTTAGATATTTGCAGTTACATAAAAAAAATAACAAGAAATGTCTAAAATAGGACAAAAAACAAAGTGAATTACTTACTAGCTCGACAACAAAGCAAAGCATTCCAGCCTTTATAAATCTTTCACTGGCTATAATTTGATAATATTTTAATTTAGATGATTTGCAGCTGGTAATTAATATTTTTCAGTACAATAAAAGGACTGAATATTCCAACAATCAAAATAATTCGGAAATAATCGAAATAAAATTGATTTTTCAATGAAATAAGGAGAAAACTAAGTGAAGTAATGGTCTCTTACTAATTTGACAAGATGGCAAAGGATCAACATATCTATAAAAGTTGTTGAATTATCAAGAGCATAGTCCAACAATTTCACAGCTCAGAATAAATTATATTTTTCAAAGAAATAAATTAGAACGAGAAAAAGCTAAACTGAGGAAATCATTGTCTCTTACTATTAGGCGGATCGGAAAGTAATGTCGTTTCGGGACAATTGATATTTGTCATCAGGATTTTATTTTTAATCAATAATGTGTTCACCCACCTTAGCAACAAGCTGTCAATACTGAATCGGATAAAAATGAATTGGTTTTTAAGACGATATTTAATGAGAAGAAACAACATTATTTTCCGGTCCCCCTAATACGTTGACAAAGAGCCGCAATGGCTCAGGGGATAGAGCGTTCGCCTTCCAATGAAGTGGACCGGGTTCGAATTCCAGTCGATACGAATTCCGCATCCGGCTTGCATCGACCACACTGCTGACGTAAAATATCGTCAGTGGTAGACGGATCATGGGTTAGAGTCCCCTTGCCGTTAGACTAACCGTTGGAGGTTCTCGTGGTCTTCTTCTCCATGTAACGCACATGTGGGTTAGCTCCACCAAAAAGTCTTCCACGAAGGCAAATTTCTTCCAATACTCGATCCAGGAGTTCCCTTGTCTTCTGGAATGGGTTCAAAATTACAAGGTACGGATTTAAACATTAGTAATCGTAAACCCATAAAATTGGGTCGGCTGTTCAACGACGGTTATAAAACAAAATAAAATAAAAATACGTTGACGAGGAAAGCATTAATAAATCTTAGCATATTATTTACTTTTTAATAGCAATAATTCAATTTTAATCTGAAATTAAATTACAGTTTTCAAAAAAAAGCATGAAAAAAACGAACTCTAACTATTTAGAGTAATCATGTAACAAGAATCCTTTTCACCAAAGCATTAATAAATCTTAGCATTAAGAAAGCATTAATAAATCTTAGCATATTATTAACTAAAGAAAGCATTAATAAATCTTAGCATATTATTAACTTTTTAATAGCAATAATTCAATTTGCATCTGATATTAAATTACAGTTTTCAACAACAACAACAACAAAACAAAAGAAAAAAAAAAAGCATGTTATAAGAAGAAGAAAAAACAAAATCTAGCTATTTAGAGCAATCATGTAACAAGAATCCTTGAACAGAATCATGTAACATTTAATCCTTTTCACCAAAGCATTAATAAATCTTAGCATTAAGAAAGCATTCTAAAGAAAGCATTCTAAAGAAAGCATTAATAAATCTAAGCATATTAACTTTTTAATAGCAATAATTCAATTTGCATCTGATATTAAATTACAGTTTTCAAAAAAAACAACAAAAAAAAAAAACACGTTATAAGAAGAAGAAAAAACGAAATCTAGCTATTTAGAGTAAATCATGTAACAAGAATCAAATAAACCCCTTTCACCAAAGCGCAAATCTCGTAATGCAAATTTTGAAATTTGATATTTTCTGAGAGCATTCTTCTTCTCAACAGTCAAAACACGTTCGATTTCAGCCATCTCAGCCCAGGATCTATTTCCCTAAATCTTCTCTTTTTAAATCAGGTAAAAAACAATGCACGTAAAACTTTGTCATTCGATCCTTGCGTCGAACTAGCGACTATACCTCCTTAAAGAGGGAATACGGAAAAGTACTTCTATTTACCCAGGATAACAGCATTTTCCTGGAATAACTCTTATTTTCCCTCGACGAGGGCTGTTTACCTAAGATAAAAGGAACGGATCGAGAAATTTATAAAGGTATTCTAAGGGATTTCTTTCTTTTTTTCTCCCCATCCTCCTCTTAGCAATTCTTTACAATAAGAATTCTCTCTATATCCTTATATCTCGGATGTTATTCTTAAGAACCTTCTATATTTGTTGTGCAACACGGAAACTGTTTATTCTATTAGCGTAAGGGCTGCGTTGGGAAATAAACAGACTGCGAAAAGATTCGATTGGGAGAGACGGCATTGTTTTGGGAATGGAAATCTTTTAATTTAGCTCTAATGGCTGAAATCGTAAGTTGAGTTTCAAAGAGTAAACAAATACAAGTAAACGGGACAGTCTTAGAGAAACAAAGTATGAATAAGCATTTATTAACGTTCAATTTTAGCATAGTGCTGAGTTTATAGGGGATTTGTCAATAAAGTAGCTTATTTTGAAGGCATATTTCAGGTAAAAGTAGTCGATAAATCAGATTCACATTTGTGCAAATTATTCGGAGGAATCAAATATATATAAATGGATTGAAAAAAATTTACTAGACAATAGTATAATGCGAAAAATTGTATTTGGTGTAAACATTGTGTTCAAAAATAGGCAGGTGGAAATAAAAGTCGACATGTTTGAAAAGCTCAAAAATAGGCGCCCTTTCTCAAGATAAGACGTGAATGAGAAAAAAACAAAAGTGATTTGAAATATAAAACGTAAAATTGGCAACGAGAAATGGAAAATTTAGGTAAAGAACATAGTTTCAAAAACCGCAGTAGCCGAGAGTAAAACAAAATAAAATAACGATGAAAGAAACAGAACAAGAAAAACAGCGACCTAGAGGGGAAAATCAGGGTACAATGCATTTCCAAGCGCTATGGAGAGGTAGTGAGGTCATGTCGTTTACAAGAGAATCAGTATTCATGTGAATGTAACAAGATTCCAAGGCATCAAGATGAGCTGATGTGACAAGGGTGGGAAGAATTGTGGCATAGTTGAAACTAAATTTATGTCCAAGATTCCAACAATGTGCGGCAGTTGAAGATTTATTGAATTCTTGATAATTGATGTATCTATCGTGTTCTTAAAATCTAAATGTTAAAGAGAGACTACTTTGTCCGGTGTAGCCAATGTCGCATAGATAAGGTGTTAGGTGAATTTCCCAGCGATTTTCAAAACTGATAGGATCTTTAAGAGACTTAAATATAGTTTTGATACCGTGTCTAAAAACGATTTTAAAACCAAATCAGACGCAGTAATAGTTTTTAAGCTAAGGCATTTTTCAGGTAATGGCTACAGAGAGAAAATAATTTGTTTGCCTGTCGTTTAAAACATCTAAAATTTTGAAAAGGAAAGGTTGAAACTTCAAACTTTACTTTTATTTAAATTGACGAATCGATTATCGAAATACTATTATGCAAAATAGCGAAATTGAAGAAGGCAGGTAAAATTAAAGTCTAAAGTGTGTGTGAGTGTGTGGAAATGCATTTATATGCTTGGAAATGCATTATACCCTGATTTGCCCCTCTCGGCCATTATTGTTTTTCTTGTTCTGTTTCTTTCATCTTTATTAATTTATTTATTTATTTAATCTCGGCTATTGCGGTTTTAATAACTCTGTTCTTCACCTTAATTTTTCACTTTTCGTTGCCAATTTTTCGTTTTTTATTTCAGATCACTTTTGTTTTTTGTCATTGACGTCTTATCTTGAGAAAGGGTACCTATTTTTTGACCATTTCAAAGATGTCGATGTTTATTTCTATTTGCATATTTTTGAACTCAATGAATATTAAGAATCAAAATTAACTACAATTAAAAAAAAATTCTTTCTCTTTGTTCTCTATGTAAGGCTTTGAATTCAATAGAGTAAATTAAAGCTCATCTTTGAAGCACAACTTTTTATATGTTATAAAATTTTAGACGAAATATTTGTTGACAAATTTAAAAGAGTTTCCAATTTTCAAATTTTAAAAGAAATGAAAAGTGATTCTGAAAAAGATAAAGGTAATGAAAATCAATTCTAAACGTCAAAAGCTAAATTGTTACACGATAATGAAAAATAAGTTTTTTTGATCCAGAAAATAAAATGTTCCATATTTTTAAACGTAGTAGGAAAAAAAATTGAGTTATAAATATCAATATTTTTTTTATGAAAACAACAATAAATAAGTCAAAACCATTATAAAAAATAAATACTTGGAAAAAACCAGCAATATTTTGCAAAAACAAATCCTTCATGGTGCATTTAAGAAAGACGTAATAATTTCTTCAATCTACATCATTGAAGAAACGATCACTAATAAAGAAGATATGAATGCGAAAATACTTGCTCATTTTCTCATTTTGCTTCGGTAATCATTACAGCCAGGACAAAAAAGAATCGACAAATCCAATAATGAACGCTTACAGAAGAAACATATTCATGGATTGGAGTATTTTTTTTATTGCATATTCATTTCTTTTTTCATTTTTTTCAGTCTCACCTCCTGGTGATAAAAGATAATTAGAATTGGAAATATTCTAAAAAAAATATTCTGTAAAAAAAAGTGCATCCCGCGATAACTATAATATTTGAGCTTATTTCTGTAACAAATTAATGATTCGGAGATAAGAAATACTGAGCTGTAAGCTAATGATCGTACGTTGTAATAATCAACCGATACTGATACTAAAGGGCTCAGAAGAATCGCTACTATATGACTCTAATTATTTTTGTTCTCCTTTCATGCGATCTTAATATCGCTAAGATAATTTGAAAAAATTCCCTTTCGGAAAATTGTTAGCAAATGACTTTCTATTATTTTTCCCTTTTCTATTTTCAGAAAAAAATAATATGTTGCTGTTTAGGTTTCATTAGCTGGAGAAAAAGAAGCTTCGTACATTGTCTAAAAATGTCTTTAACAAAGTCAAAGAAACTTAATACTGTTTGCGCAATTCAATCACACGTATCATCATTAATTATTCAATAGGAATATAAAATTTATTAAAATAATCTCCAAATGAAAAACTTTTAGGTCAATGACTTTTGAATTAATAAAAAGTTTTCATGTTTTTCTCTGATTGTTGATGCTACTGATTAGTTGTGGACTTTATAAACTATTTAAATGTTTTATTACCACTATCGTGCTTTGACAAGAGACGATTTTCGATGTTTGGAAATCGATATCATAATACAACGAATTTATAATTATAACGAGTTTATAGCATAATGATCTTAGAAAACATTCGTTGTCATGATCACATACATGTCAACCGGTTGACATGTATAGTATTAAAAATATGGAGAAGAAGAGCAATTTTAGAGCAAGTTTCATATAAAAATCACTCTCAGGAATAAAACTCGTTACTTTTGACGATTCCGCAATTCTTGAGCTGTATTTCGTTTATATTAAGAATAATTTCATCGCGAAATCACATGATTTGTGACAAAATGCGAACTCGCAAATATGTGCTGACGAAAATGTTTCCTCCACTTGGAACCTCACATCAGGCATTGTGGGAGATCAACTAGAATAACGAAATTGAAATGAAGACTATAAAATCGAAAATAAAGTGACGTAACAAACCGACCGGAATGTATAGTGGTCAAGGCCACAAACCCGGAAGATCTCTGTTTCGAGTCCCGCTTCGGGTATGCGTGCAGTTAAATTCATTGACTCGAAGAAGTTACGATAATTATTTCGTCACTTTGACGAAATTTTTGCTCGGAGCATATATCAGGAAACGATTACGTTAAAAACGAAGAAAGTTTCGTGAATTTTGAGCATCATTTTTTTTTTTTACGAAGTCTGTACCAAAATAATGCAGTCTCTTTTCATTTCATTCTCCTTTATCACCCCTATGAGGTTCAGATACTTGAAACATGCTATTTACTCGCAACTTTGATTCAAGTATAAGAAAAATTCCTGATGATATTAAAAACTGTGAACTGAAAACACTTGACAATTCTTTTTTTCATATTCGCAACAACCGTTTAAATTTCCCTAACGCCCGTATTCACCAACACGGATTACCTCCGGGTAATCTATGGGTAAGAGTAAAATCACGAGTTTAGTGCGAAACGTTATTCTCCAGCCGAAATTTCGCCAAACTCGCAAATTTCATCGACAGTTCTGACTCTCCGGGTAACCCTCCGTTTTTGTCGAGTTATCGGAGGGTAACCTATTCACGAGGAGCTTGTAAACAAACAAGATGGAGGATTCTATCGCTGCGTTTGAGCTTGAAGATCTTGAATTTCTTGAAACTGTTGAAAGAAGGGAAAGATATGTCCCAACGATCAGAAATAATGACCTAGAAGAGTAAGATGAAATATACTTTTTTGAAAGATATCGTTTCTTAAAACCGACGACTGAAGAACTGATCTCCAAAATTGGCAGTAAGTTGGAATCTGATACAGATCGGAACAATGCCTTAACTCAAACGGAAAAAGTTTTAACTGCTGTAAGATTTTATGCACTTGGAAACCAGCAAATAACATGTTTATATTATATAACAGCACGTGTTTATATTATATACAAAGTCACATGGTTTTACCTTGCCCAATCAAAGGCCTCGTTATATTTCCTCCAAGAGTTTAACTCGAGTTGTGAAATCCTCTGTTGAAAACGGTTGGAGAATAAAAAGCGAGGGTTAATCCGAGAGTAACTCTGAACCGTGGATATTCCGATCCCCGAGTAACTCTTGAATTTAACTCGGCGTGGTGAATACGGGTGTAAGTAAATTTCAGATTAGACTCCTCGTTACTCGAGATTGATTATTTAGATTAAACCTTTCACCATTCAATTCCTCATTATTCCCCTTAAAAAAAAATTCTGCTTGCAAATGGTTTCTAGTATCTATATATATAATTCATTAATGTGGTACTCGAGCATTTCTCTATTATTAGGTAGCACTATAGCTATTACTCATTTTGTTAAGTTGCCTTAAGTAATAATTTAAGTATAGTTGAATAGTAAGTTATATGGAAAGTATTTATTTAGTATAATTTTGTATTTTTATAAAAACTTAAGTAATTATTTATATTTGTTTTTGATCCTGTCTAAAATGGCTGCAGAAATTTTAAACATAAACAATGCCGTAGTGCCGCATACTATTATACCAATAATTGGTGATGGAACTTCTACTTTTTCAAACAACAGCATGTATGTACTATACGTTATGGGTTGGAAAGTGCATGGGGAAGTAGCCCAACCATGAAGCATTGGGATGAGTTTTCTATCTAATCTCATGACAAAAATGGAAATAATTTTAATATTCTGCTGCCCGCTATGCTGAAATACAGTAGAGTCCCGATTAACCGGGTTAATGTGGGCTACGACTAACTCGGATAACCGCAAAACTCGGTTAAAGCGAAGAGTATAAAAAAGGAAAGAAAAAGAATAGGTATAAATGTAATATCTTTAACACAATATTTATACGAGTACACCGTACTAATACAATCCATGTTATAATTAAGAAGCCTACTTAACACTAAAAGAGCATACTTTACGAAATTTAGAGTTTTTACTAAAAAAAAGTCCTTAATTGCTTTTTTTTCGGAGCCTGTTTTTACTTTACTTTACTTTACTTTGGCGCTTTTCTGCAGCAATGTTCCGCCATTTTTTTAGGGATAACAGGTAGGCTGGTGTAACCTCGTTTTGTTGTTCTATTATACATTCGATAGCACTTTCGATAGCTTTTAGTCCATGTGTATAAGAGATTTTTATATGTTGATTTTCATCGTCACTGTTTTCATCATCTTCGCTAGATCCATAACGATCATTTAATCGGATCAAGTTGTTGGATTTCGTTTTCCTCAGTGTTTGGAAGATAAAATTCACGTTTTTTTTTACAGTAGTTTTAAAAGTAAAAAATGAACTAAATAAAAAAAATTTAATGCATAAAGAACTCTAACAATATCACGAACATCCTTTGAAAGTAGTTAAAATTAAAATCAAAGTACTTCCGTGCGAGCAACAGTTGGACAGTCAAGCAATTTGATTAATATACAGTTTTAAAACTAATTAAGGTGTCAGGATTAGAGAAGAGGTTTAAGAATTAGAATAATTAAATACAGTTGTGCTGCGCATTCGGCTTGGTTACCATTAAAGTTTATGATTTTACAAAATAATTTTGAAATGCGACCAAGCTGGTAGCTAAAGGTGGCTAGTATGTCTATAAAATACTAATCTCACAAATCCTAATAATAAAAACATATCTTTGCATTTATTTATTTTTTGATAGCAAATTTATTATGAGAGTAATACATATGTATATATTTATCGTATTTTTCAACAGTTATCATTGAATTTTAAACATTATACTTCTATTAACTTTAAATAGATAACAATATAATTCCCTATTTCTAGTTTCGATTTTTATTTAATTCTCATATTAATTAAATTAAAATAGTTTTCGACATTATATTTCTGAATTTACATTTTTTTCACAGCAGAAATCTCTTTTTAGAGAGCATATCGCTCATTTGGTGAAACAATGGCGTAACTGCAAAATCAACCTAAATAGAGTAATTATCAGTTTCGTCATTGTTTCACCAAATTATATACTATTGAGCGATATATACAATATAACATATGAGCAATATATTGTTATATAATATCTTTATATAACATAAAATCATAGAAGTCTGACTCCGTTTTCCATTGTTGTCGGCGCATTTTTATTGGCCGGAATATCACGTGGTAGGATCCAGTTTTCCCTCATTCATTTCCATATTGTTTTGGTTGTCATCAGCACAAAATTAACAATAGTCGTAAAGGTATAGTTTTTCTTTAAATATTTTTGTATCCCTAATTGGGTATACTATAGCCTACGTCACAGGTTGTGTTATTTCTACTAAATTTAACCCATGAACGGCATTTTCTGCGAGCCTAACTTCAAGCCACAAATAAACAAACGAAATGTTTGATCGTTTAAATAGCTGCTCGCCAGATTTTATTGCATTATAAAGAAAAGTAATTGATATTCGATTTTTGATTAATAATTGATTTATGTGGATAGTGGCATTTATGTGGATAGTGGCATAGAATTCAGCATTGCGACATGGTAAATGTTATTCCTACTAAGTGGAAGTAGTTGTGTTTTTTTTTATATTACACCCAATTTAAAGTTATTTTTCAGTACTGCTATTATTAGCGAGAGTATTAAATTATGGTTGTGAACTCATCAAATTTGTTTGAACAATACAATACTATAAGAATATAAATGTTATTTTAAAAAATGATTATTTCGAAAAATCACTTCCGTTCACCTAATATTTGGGTAAAGTAATATTTGAGAGTAATATTTAGTCGTGGGAAGTAGAGGCACAAGAGTAAGTAAACAGAATTCCTTTTAGAACATATATGTTAAGTGAATAATTTTAACTTTAATAGAAAAATTGTTTTCTGCCAAGAAAAGACAATTATAGCGAAGCAATATTGCAAAGCTATAATCGGGGTTGGTGAGCGGCAGCGAACAGGGGGCTTAGCCCCCTAGTATAATATAATTTGGTGAAACAATGACGTAACTGCAAAATCAATCTAAGTAGAGTAATTTACAGTTACGTCATTGTTTCACCAAATGAGGGATATTTATCTTTCCCAAAGATGCCAACTTAATCCGAATTCCCCGAATTAAAATTCTGCACTAGAGAAAAATATGTCGTGTCTAAACCAACTATTTCAACATGATTATTAAGAAACCGATAGAGCGCATGGAATTCCAAAACTACATTAATTTTTAGAAATAGTTTTACATTGACTATAAATTGAAATATAATTGTGCGGAATATAAACGAATATTACCAATTAAAATTGGTGAAGTTTGGGTACCGGGTACTGGGTCTTGAAACTTAAAACAGTGTCGGGGTACCCGGTACCCGGTATATCCCAATTGATGATCAATGGAAATATAATTAATTATTTAGTTAGCTAATAATTAATTGTTATTCAAATAAACATTTACTTAATAAAAATAAACATACTTTAATTCAACGATTTAAGATTTAAACGTCTTCATTCCAATTACAAGTTGGGTTTTTTTCGGATAATTGAGCGTTTTATCATTTATCTCTTATGTCCCGAACTAAATATTACAAAAATAACGAATACTTCGTTATTTTTTTTCACTTATATTTTACTTTTTCTTTTTTTTTATCCTAATTATTTTCTAGGCGACTACATTTATTACTCCTAATTAGTTTAAGTCCTCTATTGTTATTTCGTTATAATAATAATAAAAGAAGGAAAACACGCCAATATAAAGGCACGCTATGATTCATCCTTACACAATTTTAAGAAGGAAAAAAAAAATTAGAACGCACCCCCCCATATGTATCATCGTTTATTTGAAGGTCACCTTCAAAATCATTTGTAATCGCCACGAAACGGCGGAAACTCTTCATAACATCTAATTGGGCGTAATTTATTCGGATGTAAAAGAAGAAGAAAAAAGAGAAAAACAAAGATGTTACAGCAAACGATGATCAACCGCAGAAAAATTTCTTTTCATACTTAACTTGGGGAGTGTCGGTCTTAGCACTGTGGCTTATTAAAGTACAGAATAAGAGGTCCTAAAATTGGTCTTATCAAGAGCTTTTGTTTTTCAAAAAATCCTTATAGCTCTGATATTAAAGTCAAATGGGAGTCAATAAAATCTAAAATATTATTATAATAATGAGAAAGAAAGTAAAAATATTCAAATTTTATGACAGCAATAAATAAATTTTCCCTTAAAATAGGCTCCAAAAATGGAGATAAGATTGTTTACGTAAGATTTCAACTTGTTTTTTATTTTTGATGATGAAACTTCGATGCAGAAGATTAAATCCATGAAAAACTTGCTGTAACTACTTTATGAAGAAATAAGTTACATACAAGAAGAGATTTAGCTTTTATGTAAACTAAATTTTAAATCTTGCAAGTTAATATAGATTCATTTTTAAAAGTATGGGTAAGAAAACAGATGAGCTTAGAAGCTACCTTATTTAGAATCATTTTAGATTTCTTTGAGAAAAATTTAAAACAGTACAACTGAAAAATAATAAAATGAATATACTTTACTTATGTTTCAATAGATGTCCATTCGATTTTTTTTTAGGTTATTAACAATTAAATATGTGTGATAATTTATTTGAAAATTTATTTTTTATTAAATTGAAACTAAATTTATGAAGGATATTTTTAACTATTAAATCATCAGAAGAAAACGAAAAGAACTTTATGTTAGGATTTAATGCTTAAAAATAGCGGTAAAATTTGAATAAAGTTAAACTTGCAGCAAAAATTTAAGATTTTGCGTCACATCTTTGAAATCTATAAATGTTAACGCGAAGTAAAATTGTAAAATTGTGCATCTATCTATTGTTCATCTAATTGTGCATCTATCTATGTCAAATTTATAATTTTAATATGCGTAAATAAATTATTTCGTTAAAAATATAATGAAAAATAGAACTTTTCGCACATTTTTGCACTTAGAAATAAAAACATATATGTCTCGACAAATTTGCAAAAAAAACCTTACGTTTCCGCGTGGTAATCAAAAAGGGCATTTCCCCAATTTGATTTAAATAATTAAAGAGTAAGTTTAAATATAAATATCGAAGTATGCGAAATAAATTCATACAGTCAATTATAATAATACAGTCAGAATAAATTCATACAGTCTGTAATAAATTCATACAGTCAAGTTTAGCATGCTTCATCCAAACCAAAACTTTATGATATAGTATTGCAAAGACGGTAAAAATTAAATATTCATATCACGTACACGAATATTAAAAGCTAAATTTTAATCTATTTCAGTTTTAAATAATAGTTAATTGCGCGCATGAAACACGCCATACCTTACATTTTTTAACCACTTCATCGGTTACTTAATCTTATTCTTAGAAATCAAAGTGTTTAACAATAAAAAATATTTTTCCTCGAAATACCTTTTATCACTTTTAGAACTTTTAATAATTAATAAAAATAAAATTTAATTAATATAAATAAAATAAATAAATTAATAAAAGTGAAATGAGAAAATAACATAGGACTAACCTAAAACTGAAAAAAGGTTCTTTCAGGAAAATATGTATTAGAGTAGGTTCTAAGTATATATGTTTTGTTTCTTTATTTGAATGTTTAACTTATTCTGTTACTAGCATCATAATACGTAAGTCAGGTTGCATAGCCAGATTTTTTAACGAAAGATAAGCACCTTTACAGTACTTTTTAAGCACTCAAAAAATATTTTTAATCTCTGTCCAAAAGAAAATCATAATTAGGACCTACACAGCAATAAAGATTATTTTTTTCTATCGTTTAAAGTTCTTAATTTATAAACATAAAATCAATAACATTCTAAAACATTTTCAAAAAATTTACATAATCATGATAAAAATAACTAGTTTCTGATAAATATTGCAGAAAAAATTGTAAAAATCATGTATTTTTTGTAATTTAGAACGACAATCGACACGACAAAGAAAAAATCTCTTTTTAAAAGATAGAAAATTAAGCATTTTTTACGAATTTAATTTAGATATTCAAACAAACAATTAAAGCAGGAAAAAGTAATAAAAAGCAATAAAATAAAAGATATGTGTGTTGGCAAAGACAGCACTTTTTCAGGGGACACACAGCCTACCAACACACAGGAGTTCTGTTGTCATTGGAAAAAACAAAACTGACAGTGTCCCGAGGCCCCATAATGGATAGACAAATAAGAGAAAATTATTACAAGAATTGAAAAGCACAGAAAAATAATGAACCAACAAACACTACTTAAAAGTACAAATAGTGAAACTTAAAAATGAAACACCCACTTATAAATAATAATATTCTATCATTTAAAGTTCTTAATTTATAAACATAAAATCAGTAAAATTCAAAAACATTTTCAAAAACTTTACATAATCATGATAAAATAACTAGTTTCTGATAAATAATGCAGAGAAAATTGTGAAAACCATGCATTTTTTGTAATTTAGAACGACAATCGACACTGCAAAGAAAAAATCTCTTTTTAAAAGATAGAAAATTGAGCACTTTTTACAAACCCCGAATAAAAAAAAAAAAGCACCTTTAAATGCTTTTAAAAAACGTAAATCAAAAATTAGCACCTTTAAGCACTTTTTAAAAACGCTACGCACACTAAGTAGTAAAATAAATGCACAATAATGTTTATTTAAAAATAAAGAAATTGTAAATAAATATAGGACTAACCAACAACTAAAAAAAAAAAAAAAAAAAAATTAAAAAANAAAAAAAAAAAAAAAAATTTGAAAATGGGTATTCTTGGTTTTGAATAAAAACATTTCACTTTTCAATTTGAATGCTTAACTTATTTTATCACTGGAATAATAATACCTAGGTTGTAAAATATATAACTGCGTATTTTTAGATTTCCAACGGTGCCGAATCCATAAAAAGGATGCCGAAATACCAATTTTTGTTCTTTTGGAACTGAAGCAAAACTTGCACAATCTTTAGGAAGAGTGAAGGAGATTCTTTATTTCTATTCTCATCTCAAGTTATGGGGCTTCCTTTTCAAATAAGGTTCGATCGATTGATGGAACTACTATCCGATTCTGAGGAGCAATCTTATAAATGTAATAATAAAACACGTAAGGACATTCTAGATGAAAGGCAACGCTTTCATCTACTTTTCNCTATTTTTTAAAAATTCCGACTACTGACTTTAAAAATAATTTTAAATACTTTTTTTAAAAATTTAGGAATACTTTTATTTATTTTATTAATTATTAAGAAATTTTTTTATAAAAGGCAGTAATTTTATCTACTTTTGTAGTTGTATAAAAAAGTGTTATAAATACCCTACTGTCTATATAAAAATCTATAAACAAATAAAACGAAAGTTACAATAAAAAGAAAGGAATATATTTTTTTTAATTTAGAAATATTTTTTGTCACATCTAAGTAATGAGGGATAATAAAAAAGTGTTGAAATGTATTTATAGTATATTTTGATGTCAATATAAATAAGCATATGGTTGTTTCCTAAAAAATGACATTGTTCAGAGAAAAAGTCGAGAGATATGATCACAGGTAGTATTCGTTGTTCTTTAGAAGCAAAATTAAGTTTTTTAAATTTAGATAATTGGATAAATAAAAGACGAGTGCTTACCAAAAAAAAAATTATATTACGGATATAAATAGATATATTTACGAAAACTTTTTTTATTTTTATCTATATTAAAAAAAGTAGTTTATTTAAATATATATTTAGACTAAAATGGAACAGATTCAAAATGACTCGTTAATTTTGGCAAAAAACGAAAAAACTAACATTAGAACGAGTCCTGTATAATTATTGAGCTGAATTCATTTAAAAACTAGTAGTTAAACGAAAACTTAAAGTAAAAAAATAAATTATTTTCGAGAAAAATCAATAATTTTTATCTAAATTTAAAAAAAAAAATATTTAAGTATATATTTAGGACTAAAAAGGATTAATTCAAGCCAAATAATTAATTTTGACCAAAAAAATGGAACGCGTCTTGCTTTAAGAATGATCTGAGTTTATTTTAAAACTAGTGAACAAACAAAAATCTTGATAAGATAAAAAAAAAATTTTCGTGAAAATATTTTATTTTTGACAAACAATTTTATTAAAATTTTAAGTATGCCGTTTTTTTTCTATTTCCTTTCTTTTTTACTTTTTGTAGTAAATTTTTCTCAAATACATTTAAATTTTATTGGTTGCTTAAGCTCTATTTTTTCACTAGTACTTCATGCTGGAAACTTTCTTAATTGTATTTGTCTATGTAATTGATTTTTAAATATATACATTACATTTTTAAATATTTTTGTATTAACTAAATGTAAAGTACTTATGAAACAGCCTTATCATATAAGGGAGTGGTAGAAGTTAAGGCTTCATTTCGAAACCAATGTCATGATGATATGAGTCAGCATTGCGCGCCTGCTGCTTTTACTTTCCCACGTAAGCTGGATCTGAACCCAGGTGTGTTTAAAGCCACAATGTGATAAAAAAGGAAGGTATTCTTTAAAAACTGTTGAAGAATATTCTCTCTTTTCCAATCATTCATACAATCATAGTTTTATCAAGTGAGACTGAACTGTCAGAGTATAAATCTTCAGTCATTTTTAAAACCAAAAATGTCATTTTAATGTTCCATAGAATCTAATACTAAAGATGACATAAGTTTAGGTATTTTCTGAAGAAGTTTAATTTGCTTTTTTAAATTCGATACTATTAAATAAAAATTTACCATTTCATGTTATTTTGTTTCGACAAATAAACTTCAAACAAGATGGTTTTTAAAATAAAACTTATTTTTAAAATTCAAAAACAATAACAATATTTACAAGCAATATGAATATAGTGAACTTCTCGATGAATTGATTTTTCCTAGTAGCAAAAAATTTCTCAATAAGACTTGTATGAAATTAATCCAGACAAATTCATTGATTTAAAATTAATATACCTTTAATTCTAATACTTTTAATATTCACAGTACTGTATAAATACAATTTTTTATTTTAATATTGAATCCATTTACTTAAAATGTATTCATTATTAATGATTAGGTTAGTAATAATTGCAGTCATTTATATCAACTATACTTATATTAAAAATAGTTATTAATATATACTGTTTAAGTATAAATGGAGCCATGTTATCGATATCAAACCCTTTTCATTTATACACGTGTTCAGAAAACAAAAGTTTAACTTATTAACACATATCTAACCAAGCATTCGTGGGTCAGTGGTTATGATATCCAACTACTGACCCACGAAGGCTTTTTGATGGCGTGAGTTCGATCCTCAGCCTTAATTATATTTAATAAATAATATTAAAAACAGATTTAAATAATAAAATAGATTTAAAGTTATTTTATTCCCACATAGATGGCGCCACTAGATCAAAAGCATGATATCATTTATTTATTATACAATAAAAGATGACGTCATAACTTTATAATACACAATTTCTCCCCCAAGTAACAAAGTTTCTAAATGTTGCCATCCTTAAAAACTAATATTAAAATAATAGGTGTTGCCACCCTCAAAAAACTAATAAATTAAATAATATTTAAAAAACGAAACTAAATTAAAAACAGAAACCGAAACTAAAAACTCACGTCTAATTGCCGATTAATAATGACTCACGTCTAATTACCGATTAAATAAACATGTAGGGAAATCTGCAATTTCCACCCTAAATATATAATTCCGAAATTCTTTGTAAAAATTAAGTCAAAAAATATGCACCTAAAACACTTAAGTCCTAATTAAATATTTTGGTGAGTAAATAAAAAAAAATGAAATCAAAAGAATTACTCTTGGGGAAAGCGGCACTAAAAACGCAATCGAACTGGTTTTAATGTTTTCAGTTCAGTCTTCCTCAGTAGCAATTTGACAAGCTTCGATGGCTTCTTGTTTCTTCTTTGCTTAGGTATTAATTTGCAACCTAAATGTTTTTGTGCATGGGTTTTGACATAGTTTTGATGGGTGGTATATTTAAAGGTGGTATGGAAAGTACATTTTTCTTTTCATTCTTTCTAACTATTCTCAAACTATATGTTAAGGACGGACATTAAGGAACATCTATTTAAAGAAAAAAAAATGACTAACACTACTTAAACTGCTACAGATCAAAATAAAAAAATAACATGAAATATCTTAAGTTTTTCAGTACTTTAAAAAAATTCTTTTAAATCAATCACACGACAGGATTTATACTTTTTCACCAAAAAACAAATCATCTTTCTCAAAAAGCAAAAAGAATAAATAAATAAAATTAGGCTGCAAAGACTAAACGTCTCGTTGGTGATGGTTCATTTCAGATCTAGGTGCAATAAAATTATTTATTGGGTCTCAAAGCCAACTTCGAAATCCGAGGTCTTCAACTGGGCTGCAAGAGACACATTCCGATGACAGATGGCTCAAAAAACAAGACATCTAGCCGCTACGACGTTAAAAGTTCATAAAATGTTCCAACTGGCCCAGAAACTGCCAGACACATTCAGCAGCCATTTATTTTGGGTCTTAACGGCTCTCTTTCAACGAAGAAATTGCGCGTTTCCGTTGCGTATGAAAACCATAAACAAATAAATTTCCCCAACCAATAAATCAAAAAGCATTTTTTTTTTTTGGAAGATAAAGAAATTTTGTTTATATTACATTGAATGGAATCTGACAAATTTTGCATTAGCTTCAAAAGAGAACTAAATGATTCGTGATATCATGGGCGATGTTGTGAATACAATGCATGGAAAGACTTTTGAGAAGTTAATAAATTTTAGAATAAATCACGCTAGTAACGTCTTTCAATAATAATTGTAAAGGAGTTATATAAGTTTCGAGGAGAAAAAAAGCATGTTTTTTAATATAGATATAAATAATTATTTAATTCAACATTTAAACTTATAAAAGAACAACATTTAAATATCTTCATCTAAAACTTTTGAAAATTCAATTGAGAATTTGTTTCGAAAACCCCTCATATACAGTGGATACAATTTTCTCAAAAATTGATATGGAACCTTTAATTGAAATTCTGTACGCTTCTTCTAGATAAGAGTTTATTAACAATTAGAAAAAATATTTTTAAAAAAATGAAGTTCAGGTTTTTGGCTCAGTTGTGTTATTTCGCGTAAACATAATTAAATTACAACTTCAGTATATTTTGAAAGAACACCATCTACTTTTATTTACAAACGACTACTACACAAAAGTGTTGCCATGCAGAGAAAACTAAGTTCTTTTATTTAATCTCGTACCGGCGAGCAACATCCTAATTCGCGTAAACGTAATTAAATCACAGCTTCAGTATATTTTGAAAGAACATCATCTACCTTTATTTACAAACGACTACTACACAAAAGTGTTGCCATGCAGAGACAACTAAGTTCTTTTATTTAATCTCGTACCGGCGTGCAACAAGTTGTATGTAATAAAATATGACTTTCGGTAAAATTTATGGTATTATTGCCTTTTAAAATAAGTTAGAATGAAAAAGAAGAATTTTTTGTTCAATCATTAGTTTTTAAGTTCTATCTAGAAAAAGTGTGAAAATTTCAATAAGATAGATACGCTATTTTTTAAAAATTCCGACTACTGACTTTAAAAATAATTTTAAGTAAAATAAAATATTGCAAACATTTTAACAATTTATTGACATTTAAAATAAATGTTTAGAAAATAAAATAAAAGAAATTTGTTTAATCATTAATTTTTAAATTCTATCATAAAATTCGTTCATTAAGATTGGTGCATCAGTTATTGCGAAATCGGGACCACCGGTTTAAAAATTAGTTTTGAGAAAAAGAAAATCGTAGTAAAATTTAAGCAATGTGTTGCCTTTTAAAATAGTTCTGATAAATAAAACAAAAGGCCTTTTTTCAATCATTAGTTTTTAAGTTCTAACTAAACGTTTCAAAATGACAATAAGAAGCGCAAAATTTCAATGAGATAGGTGCGTTAATTTTGGTGTTAGATCACAATTTAAAAAAAAATATTCGAAACAGCTTCATAAATCGAATTTTAAGAAAACAATTTTTGCCTCGTTAAAAGAAACGGATTCTTTATATGTTAGAATATGAAACAGTTCTCTTATTTCATTAATAAATCGCACCCCGGCAAGAAAAGTGGCACAAAAAGAACACTATAAAACTTATTCTGAAATAGCACAATCTGAAATAGCACAAGCTTGAGAACAATCTAGAGATGAGGCACTTTTTAAGCTTAATAGGGCATTTCATGCATTTCCTTTTTTTTTTCACATAACCCTAAAATTGCTGTTTTTTTAATTTTGTCATTTTTCTTGCCGGGGTGCGATATGTATGATGAAATGCGCTTTATGGATAAGAAATTGTTGTATAGTTATGGTTAATGGGTTGCCTATAACTCATTCGTTATATAAAAAAGAAAATTAGAGTCGTCCTACACCTGAACACTGGGACGCCATTTTATATAAAACAAGGAAAAAAAACAGTAATTTCTAAGAAGTTCAAGAAATTGTATGGCTGATTGAAGTCCAATGGCCCTACCAACAAAAAGAGACTTGTTCTTTGGGCAGTTACTATTCACAATTTTATCCATTAAAAAGAAGAAGAAAAAGCGTTAGCTATTTTCAGGTAAGTTAAAGTGTTAAAATATTTATTTTATTAAACGAAAAACTTATCTCATTAGCTCCAAGACACTAATGAATTCAACAGAATCAAAACTTCTCCATTAAAACAACGCTTCCGCATATTGCTAAACACTATTTTCATTCTGTCAGAAGTTTCACTCAAAAACCAAATGTTATGAACATTTCAAAAAAACAAAGCAATTTTGAATCTTGAATTTTTAATATATTTTTGAAACTTTAGTTTAAAAAATGTCCAAATGTCAAAAAATGTCAAATGAAAAAGGTTTAATTTCGATTACAATCTAGAAAATTCTGAAATTCATAAAAAGTTAGTGTGTTATCAGACAATCTGAATAAGTAGATAAAAAATTTATTAAAATCTTATTTAAAAAGCGTTCCAAACAATTATTTCTCATTAGCGTTCAGTTAATTAAATTAAAAAAAGTCAACTGTATCTAGACACTAACATAAACTTGATCAGTCCAGAAACCTACAAACTCTTCAATTTACATTTTCACACGCTGCCTAACTTCGTTTCAATGCACACTTTCAGATGTCTCAACTTAAAACAAAATGTTCTGAAACTCGAGTCCAACGCGTTGATTTTTCATTCCACTAGCGAAACACCATCACATTAAACTTAAAGCTAGTTTGCCAGCGTATGCTTGCCCTATGCCAGACCTTTAATTAAACTCAACCGAAGCACTCTCTCTAATTAACTTGTTAATTAGAAAGTTTCCTTTACGTTTGACACTAGAAAACTAAAATACATGTAGGTAATGTTGTACAAGCATGCTGCATTTACTCGAGATCTCACACAGCAAGGTTTGGGTACAAGAGCACAAAATTCTTTCTTTTATAATTAAGAATATAATGACTTAATAGTGATTTTGAGTGGCACAGTTTCTTGTAGTTGATTCGACACGAGTTCTCCATTCAACAAATCGAAGTAGTTTGTTATTTCTTGAGTGAACAGAAAAATCTTTATTTCTTTTTAAAGAAAAGTGAAGAAACTAAATTCTCATGACAATAGATAGCAAAGTACTTTCAGCACCATATACCACTTTCCACTTTAAAAGTCTATTCCCAAATCCCCATGAATGGAACGCTCGTAAATTTCTTTAAAACAAAATTTTATGTCCTAAATTTTTTTTTTTACTGGTGCATTTTTATTAAGTACGAAGAAAAATTTTTTCTTCATACTAGTAAGAAATGGATTTATTCGGTGAGCTTTTTATTAGAGACACAGGACACAGCTGGAAATCCGTGTTTTAAGAAGATGGACACAACTCGAAATGCGTGTTTAAGAAAGGAGACACAGCTCGATATGCTAGTTTAAGAAAGGAGACACATCTCGATATGCGTGTTTAAGAAAGGAGACACAACTCGATATGCTTGATTAAGAAAGGAGACACAGCTCGATGTGCTTGTTCCAGAGGATGCAGCTTGAAATGCGTGTTAAAGAAAATTGTCACAGCTTTCCTTTCAATATTCAAACACCAAGCATAATCATTACAAGCTAAGGCTCGGAAAACAGAGTAGGAGTTGCAGAGTAATTAGAGATGTAACTTTTCAGGCCTCTCTTCGTATTCAAAACACTAAACGATCATTTAGTTTTAAAAAATCGAAATTCGTAAAGCGTCGATTTATTTTCAATGTCATAAATTTATAGGAACTGTGACAACTTAGTAAAAAGAACTGTTAACTAACATCTTTTAAAAAAAAAGCTTATTAAAAATGTATTAAGTTTCTGTTGTCTTATGCCACTTCTTAATACTGACAATCCTAATTTAAGGCAAAGGAGTACGCTTCTTGTTTTCCAGGCGCACCAACTATGGCCGAAAATTTGACTTTTGCCACACACATACGTCACATCCGATTTTACTGGGAGGGCACATCCACACATCACGCATCTATCCACACATCGTAATTTTGATCTGAACCAGAGCACGATCAATCTCCACCCCCAGAGATATTGATTTGTTATAGGAACTTGCAGGACTTCCTGACCCCGACAGATTAAGTGAGCACCAGTCACCATTTTGTACACGGGGAGTCCTTGGATGGCGGGGATCGAACTCACGACCTCTTACACATGGGCCTAACGCCGTGTGAACCAGGATATTCCGGCCCAATGTACTAAGTGATTCAGGCAAATGAACTATGATATTGAACAACTATGACATAAAATAAACATAACGTATTTATTTGGATTAATTTGTTTTTTTCTTTAAAAAAAGAAAATTATCCATAACAGAAGTTTGAAAAATGGATTCAAATGCTATGTCCAATTTCTTAAACAAACTGTATCAATTTACTCAAATATGCATTTTGAGCTGTATTCAAAATAGAGAGCTCAACGGTGATTCGTAACTTTTTTTATAATGGATATTGTTAGCGTTTATTTCAATTTTCTTCGTGAAATATGTTAATACATAATATTGGACAAAGTTTAGCGCATGAAGTTTCTCTTCCGCTTGATAAGCATAGTGCTTAATACTTTATTAATCGAATCGTGATATCACTCATAGAAAATTACCACACAGCTTGAGTATTTGTCTAAAAAATTAAAACTTGAGCCAATTTATTAGCCTTTTAAAATATAGTAACTTCAATCAAAAATTAAATTATAAAATAATGTTGAGATTAATAGCAAATTTAATGCATAGTAAAAGTATCAATCAACTCAAAAGAACTAATCGTGAAATCATAACAAATATGCTACATCATTCAATTGAATATTTTAAATCTAAAGATCAAATCTTGTACCTATTTCTTAGTGTAGGGGAGAGTGGGGTCAATTGTAACAGGGTACGATTGTAACAGAGCAAAAATTTCGAGTGTCGGGCTCTAGATTTGGTTCCTAGGTGGCACACAAGGTGTATTTAATAAATCTACATGTACACCCCTGCTGGCAACCATTTTTATGTACTTTTGAAAGAGTTACATCACAAAAGATATTTTCACGCTACGTAAGTACTTTTTTTGGTATTAGAATATTATATTGTAACAAAGTAATTTTGTTTAAACAAATAAAAATTATTAACCGAATATGTAAGTGGACACCTTAATTAACATTTCAAAAAAAAAAAAAGATTAGTTTTGCTAATTAACTAGCATTGTTTTTAACAAATGAAGCTGAAATGGCGTCTTGGGGACAATTGTAACAATAAGTAAAGGGACGATTGTAACAGCTGAAAATAAATAATCTTATGTTTACAAACCATTACTTAACTCTTTAAGAACCACCAATAGTTTCCTATATCATTTATATTATGTTGCATGTGCATTATTTTATTTGTCACCTTTCACAGCATAAATTAAAATTTTTAACCCCTTAAAGTTAAAAGTTTAACCCTTTAGGTCTCTGCTCATTATTATTTTTACTCCTAAAATATCACTACTATTTTGATCAATAAAAAAATATATCACAACTATGATAATATGTATAATTAACTATGTTTTAGTTGAATTTATGAACTGTTACAATTGACCCCGTAAGTGGGGACAATTGTAACAAGTGCACGACTGTCAAAAATTGTTAATAACTAATATAATAACATTTAAAATAAGGTATTTACTTTTTTTTTCTAGTAGAGGATAGTCTACTTTACTCGTCTGTCAATTAATACTAATAATATATTTGATTTTTTGTTAGTTAAAAATAATTAAGTAAAAAATGTTACAATTGACCCCACTCTCCCCTACTAATGCATTCATTAGCATTTTAGAATTGAATGAAATCAAATACTCAATTTTAAAACAATCTCAAAATCAACATAGCAAATTTGAGATCTATTATTAAAGATTCTAATTTAAAAAGGCAAAACTTGAGATTATTTGTAATAAAATTAGACTACAGTTATATTCAATAATTGGTTATTTGTAATTATTGAATTATAATATTAAATAAAATAATTTACGAATAATATTTAATTACAAAAAATAGATACCTGCTACCATTTACTAGAATGCATCCTTATCTTGAAGCTAAATACTCACATCCAAATAACTCTGACACTAATCAAAGCAGATTATAGTGTTCAATTTAATATAATGATAGATAGAAAAATCAACCTTGAAATCAGTTAAAGAAAACTAGGGAGTATATTAAATCAAAATTTCACCCCCTCCCCCTAAAACATCAATTCTTAAAATAAGTCATAGCGTGTTAGAGAGAACATCTTATCTCGCAATTAAATATTAAATTAAAAAAAATATTTTCAAAAGAACATAAAACAGGAAAACACTTTTGTCGAATTTTAGAATGCATCTATAATACAGTACAGAACCCGTTATCCGGAAACCAGAAAACCGGAAAACCAAAAAACCGGAACGGAATTCGGTAAATTTTCCAGCAATTTTTTAAAAAAAAATTTTTTTTTCCTCATAAGATTTTAGGATTTTTCGTTCTTTTTTGAAAGATGTTCACCATACCATCATTTTGGAAATAATATTTAGTGTATTACTTCATCGTTTTTTCTTCTTTTTAAGCTTATTTCCAAATTTTTTTTTCAGTTGGGTTTAACAATAAAAAAAAAACGGTTTTTGTAGCGATTCAGAAAACCAGAAAAATCAGTTATCCGGAATAGCGAAGGTCCCGATCGTTCCGGATAATCGGTTCCCTACTGTATATGGATCTGAGACATGAGCACTGCAATAAAAATAACACAAAAACACTTCCAGTATTTATTAACAACTGTTTAAGAAGAATATTGCGCATCAAATGGTTCCATAAAACTTGTAATGCAGGAATCCTTAGAAAAGCAAAACAGAGACCGATTGAGCAGGAAATTAAAAAAAAAAGTAAATAAAAATAGATTTGTCATATCCTACGTAAACCTGAAAAATTCAAAGTAAAACAAGTTTTGATTGGAACCCTGAGGACAATAGAAAAAGAGGAAGACCTAAAAATACTTGACACAGGATGATAGTAAGCTAATTGAAAACCATAGGAAAGACAAGGAGAAAGGCAAAATATCTGGCAACAAATAGAGTGAGATGAAAAGCCGCGATAGAAGCCCTATGCTCCAATTTGGAGTGAAAAGGAATATGGATAAAGGAGAATATATATTACATTTTACAATCCTGATTTCAAAATATAAGCAGTGATATTATTTAGTAGTCAGCATTAGAAGAAGCACAGAATAAAAACAGAACGGAGTGTAAAACAACGTTATAAATATTTCAGAATATTTATTAAATTTATTTAAAATCGACAGTTATAATTTCCACATTTCCACAAATCTTATAGAAATTAATTCTGTGACAATTTGGATAAAAAAAATAATAAATTTAACTCAAAGCATCCTAAGCTAAAGTTCTCATTGAAACTGCGTCCAAAATTGGATAATAGTTATTTTATTTTATAACCGTCGTTGAACAGCCGACCCAATTGGGCGACCCAATTTTGGGTTTACGACTACTAATGTTCAACTCCGTATCCTTGTAATATTGAACCAATCCAGAAGACAAAGAAACTCCAGAATCAGTACCCCGAGAGGTCTTTGTTATAGGAACATGGAGGACTATGTGACTCGACAGATTTAACGTGCATCAGTCACCATTTACTGCAAGGGGAGTCTTCGGCCGGCCTGGGATCGAACCGGACGATAGTTATTGAGATATAGAACCTCAAACATAAATGATCTATGTGATGATCACATCTCTGCGATAAAAGGTGCTTGAAGCGCGGTTTGGCCATTGTGCGCAGCATTGGACATTAGGTACTTGCGCACACATTGCGAGTTTTATATAGTTTTAAGAATATGCATGGTGTAGCATCAAGAGCCTATGTACGAAGTTAATAAAATTTATCTATGATGTAGAGGACAACAAAATGTAAATAATATTTAAATACTTGAAAACTAGTTCGGTTTATGCACAACAACACATCTTTTTATAAATCCAAGTATATTTTTGTTTGAACAATCAGCCCTCATAAGGGCAACAACATGTGCAAAATTTGATCCCACTACCCAATACATGGAGCACATTAGTTAATGCTCATGTCGGGACTATATTAGAGAATTAAAAATTGCTAGTCATGTTAGAGGATTCGTATTTCGAAAACTATGACTTCGTGTTACTCGGAAGTATCACTTAGGACTTAAGGCCTGTTTACACGGTCCAATTTCTTGAATCCGAGAAATTGGACGGATTTCTCTGTCCAAGAAATTGGATGATTCGTTGACACTATCCAAGTTCTTGAATGTCGCTGATTCGTTGAAAGAAAAACTTGCGCATGCGCATTGTTCATATTCAACATTATAAAATAATACTTACATAAGTTTAAAATTACTAAATAAATTCAAATAAAATCATAATAACACAAATAAACCTAAACAGATCAATTTATTTGGACTAAAATCTATGAAAACTCACAACAAAATGACATAATTTGCTGCCAGCTTGTTGACGTCACGAAACCTAAGACGCTGATTGGTTAAGGGAGAAAACACTTGGATGGAAAGTAGAACATGCTCTACTATCGTCCAAGAAGTTGGACCAAGTTCTTGGATGATTGTTTACACGATCCAAGCTCAAAGCAAAACAAGTTTCCATCAATATCAATCAATCTCTGTCCAAAAAATTGGATCGTCTAAACAGGCCTTTAGTGTCAATAAGAGTTTTTAAAAGAATATATTGAACACATTAAATTTTGAGCCCATTACACGAAGAGTTAATTTCCATAAGATTTGTGCAAGGGTCCTTTGACCTTAAAAAGTAAATCAAAATTTATTATAGCCCAAAAAAATTTTGAAATAAAATAAAATAATACAAAAATAAAATACTACATTTTAAACATGTAAGGAGATTTAATTCATACAATGAAAAAATTTATCATACCCAGCAGCAGTAAAAAAAAAGAGTGCCATCTTACCTAGAAAGAAAAATAAATTTTTATTTATGGTTTCAATCAATCAATACTTCATAATCAATGTTATATGAAATCAATATTACGAAATCAATAAGCGTAAATCGATACAATGTAATTATTTTAACTAAAAAAAATGCAACATATATCGAATTGATCAATATTCTGTAGTATAAGCAGTTGTAGAAATACATGTTATTGAACCACCGATAGATGGCGGAGTTTATCATTAGATTGTAACCGTAACTGCAAACTAAGATTTTGTAAAAAAANGAAACGAATGTTGCCCCCTAAAATTATTCCTCATAAGGCATACATCCCACTAGTTTATTTCAAAATTGACGAGTCACACTTCTCTAGTTTCCCTTGTTAGTGTCAATAAGAGTTTTTAAAAGAATATATTGAACACATTAAATTTTGAGCCCATTACACGAAAAGTTAATTTCCATAAGATTTGTGCAAGGGTCCTTTGACCTTAAAAAGTAAATCAAAATTTATTATAACCCAAAAAATTTTGAAATAAAATAAAATACTGCAAAAATAAAATACTACATTTTAAACATGTAATGAGATTTAATTCATACAATGAAAAAATTTATCATACCCAGCAGCAGTAAGCAAAAAGAATGCCATCTTACCTAGAAAGAAAAATAAATTTTTATTTATGGTTTTAATCAATCAATACTTCATAATCAATGTTATATGAAATCAATATTACGAAATCAATATGCGTAAATCGATACAATGTAATTATTTTAACTAAAAAAATGCAACATATATCGAATTGATCAATATTCTGTATTATAAGCAGTATAATAGAGCAGGCAAAAAGAATCAACTTCAAAATATGTTAAAGTAAAAAAGGATATTTTATGCAACGAACATTAAATTTCGAAAAATCTCTATAATGCTTTAATGTAGTCCCGTTTATATTTAAAAAAATAATATAACATTGTGATTTCAAAAACACCAAAAAAAAACTTTATGTTTTTCTACGCTTCAATAAAAAGTAAAGCGTTACTTTTATAAACAAACATTCGATGGTATGAAAAAGTATTTTGAAATATTTCGGAAATTTTCCTGTAATAGTATTCCAAAGAAAAATTAATATTTTGAAACGATTTTGTTAAATTTATTTACTTTCCGCTAAATTTCAACTTAAAATATGCAATTTAGTTTAAACCGATGTGGGGAAAATACAAGAACGTTTAAAATGTTTTGTATACTTTTTCCTAATATGTTTTTTTCTACTGTATTTGTAAATTTAATTTGAAACTGAATCGTTGTAATTCAAATATTTTCGAATGTACGCATCAAAAAATATAACATTTGAATTAAATTATAAAAACAATTAATAATGCATGCAATACCCATTGTCATTTCTCAAAAATGTGTTAAAGAGTTAAAAATTTGAAATAATCAAAAACAAAAAAGTACATTATATTGTTGTTTTGGATAAAAACATACGTTTCAATATGCGAAAAATGTTCAAACAATGATTTTACTATTTTTCTGACTACAAATATTTATCAAGGCTTTTAAAATATCAAAATTCTTCTTTTCTTTCGAATCAAAATAAAAAATTTCGATTTGATCTATAAAATACAGCTATTAAAAAAAACAAAATAGAACAGATTATATTGGAAAAAAAATTCTTTTAGAACATTTCTGAGCATGTAGAATAAAATTCCCAGCTCAGAAATTGAATTATATTTGTTTGGATGTAATGATAAATGTGTTTTGATCCAACTCAAACGTCTCTTTGGAAGTTAGAAGTTCGCCTACAACAAAACTAGAATCATTTCAGTTCGAAGAAAAAGTCATATTTTTTTAGAATTTCAGTAGTTTCTCCTTTTTTTTCTCCTTTTGCCACAGTAACCGAACCTTTTATACTTTTATCCGACCGTGTCTCAGTTTTGTGCTTCAGGGAAAAAGTAAAATTGTTTTTCCCCATTGCTTGAATCACAAATTCCGTCCAAGTTTAATATTTTCAGTTTCTAAAAAAATATTCTTTTACGGGGCTCTTGAAGGTTAAGAAGTAATTAGCGATTAACCCTTTGTAGAGTCATCTTTTTCTACTTAATGTTATGTTAAAATATTTAAGGGACTTAAATTGATTTCTGAAAAGAAATTCATGAACTATTGATATCCAAATATTCGACTTGGACGGAAATTGTATCACAAATTCCGTTCAAGTCGAATATTTTCAGTTTCGAAAAAAATATTCTTTTACTGGGCTCTTGAAGATTAAGAAGTAATTAGCGATTAACCCTTTATAGAGCCATTTTTTTCTAGTTAATGTTATGTTAAAATATTTAAGGGAATTAAATTGATTTCTAAAAAGAAATTCATGAACTAAAAAAAAAACTAAACTTACTAAAAACTGAAACTAAACTAAAAACTAAACTTATTTAAACAAAACTAAACTTAAATAAAATTGACCCGATTCGTAAGACGTTTTTTTTTTGTGGAAGGTGGGTAAGATTTCCAAAATTTTACTTACTCTAAAGAATTTGGTATATTTTTAAACTTTTGTGACTATATATAAACGAGTTTATAACTTAGATTGGAAATTATCAAATGAAAGAACACGTAACGCACAAGATTTGATTGATTGAATGTAGGGTTTAGTAGCACAAGATCTAAATGAGGACATGCTGCGTCAAACGCACAAGATTGTTTCTTAGTGCTGGGTTTCTCTTCTTGACCTCAAGCTAACCTTTACTGTGATGCATATACATGCAAATAAAGCCCTCCATTGGTAGTTTCTTTACGTTTTTAGTAATTATTATTTTATTTATTAATTTTTTGCAGCAAGAAACGGATGGCCACAGAAATATTTAGGTGGGAAAACATCTTCTCGTCCATATTTGAAAATTAATGAAACAGGTGGAAAGTATACTTCCCATGAACTTATAAACGGTTTACAATAAAAGAATTCTGCTCATTCGAAATTTTCTTTAACTTTAAATTAAATAGTTTTTTTTTTTAAATATTTAAATTAGAGGGCGTATTTCTCTCGGTTAAAGAATTTTGATATAAAAATATGCTATCTTAAAAGTAAAACAAAGAAATAAAAAATTATAATAAAGAATTTAATTAATTAAAAAGCTTGTAGAATTTATAACCAATTTATTAGTATGAATATGTAAAAATAATAATTTTCCGGAAATTATCGAGAAACATGATAAGCTTGCACAACAATTCTGTCTTTCTTTTTGGATTTTCAGCTAGATTTAGTTACAATTAATTAATTTTGATGCAAAAATCAAAGTAAATCATTTTTATTCCCTAAATCTACGAAAAATACAAATAAATAAATAAAAATAAATAAATGATAGCAAATGTATTACAAATTTATTTCGAATGGCATTTAATCTTCAATACTACATTATACTTAATCCAAACGATCGCTAAGACAGAACTCACAAATTTATGGACCTTATTTTATAATTTTTGGGAAAAAATAATAAAATATTTTATCGTTTCTATTTTAAAGACATGTTTCGTAAAATAAAAAAAGTATGTAGCTATTCTTTGACAAAAATAAAATCCTGAGAAGTAAACGGCACATTTGCAAGAATAAATTTAGACAAGTTTGAGACTACAAACTGTCTTTAGATAAAAGAAAAATGACCGACTTTAATTTACAACAAGTCGACCCTCATGTTTCCTTTGTTTATTTTTTAGCACTCGCTACACTTTAAAATGTTTAACTTTTTTTCCTTCCTAAAACTTGTGGTTGTCATTTTTGGGGAGTGATATTTTAGTTTAAAAAATGAACACTTTGCTTAAGAGTGAAAAGGGGACATTAAAGTGTAAACATCAAAGTAACATAAATTTAAAAAAAGCACCTTTTTTTTTACAAAGAAACTTAATCAGTGCTCTTTTTTAGGCTTTTGCCAACATAATTATGTTTCCTTTTGTACAAAGTATTTAAAGCATAAAAATAAATATTGTGGGTTAGTTTTTTAAATTAATTCTTGTTAGGATTTTTCTTATTTTAGGATTTATTCCAGTTACTATTCTTAAAAAGAGTTTTTTTTTAAATTTTTAAATAAAAATCTAAGCAAGATATAATTTTTTTTACTTAATGTTACAATTTTTAAGTGCATTCTTATGTAGCTAACTGAAATGTATTAGTATGTAGCCTTTTTAATGTTTGCTGTTGCAGAGATGGAAGTTTTTTTTTCTTTTTTTACATAAAATACAAGGTATAAAAAATCAGCTGAATTAAAACAGGATTCCGATTTAAAAGATTCTGGCATTTAGAAAAGTTAACCCTTTATAAGACTATTTTTTCCGAACGGTTACGTTAAAATATTTTCTGCATTGATATTGACTTCTGAAAATAAAATCCTTTAACTTATTTCCTGAAATTCATTTGATCTCGTAGATCGTGGGCAGGTGGGTGAAATTTTTATAACTTAACTTTAGTTAAAAATTTGGTCATAAACCTGAACTTTTGTGCTTAAAACACAAAAGCAAGAAAAGTTTCCCATGTCGTGGGCCTCTCTTCTTGACCCCGCGCAAACCTTTACTGATAACCGAATTTACGTAAACAAACCCCTTCATTCTTTTCATTCTTTTTTTCTGATGGACGTTAAAACTGCAGGTGAGAAATAGCTTTTCAAGGAAGTTTAAAAATTTATGAAGTTTATGAGAAATATACTTCCAACTGCCTTATAAAGAATTAAAAACTATAAACATTTATTTTTTAATGGCATACCAGGTTGTCACCCAAAGTTGCAAGTAACAAAAAAAATTAATACATAATTGAATATAATATATCCAACTACACATGAACTTTATACACCACATCACAGAATACCATAATTAAAAAATAAAGAAAATCCAAATACCTATATGTCGCTATCATCAGCAAAAGAATTATAGATATTTACTTTTCAACAATTTATTTATCCCTTATTTAATCCTTTTTATTTGTAATATTTATCATCTTCTCTGGATATTATTTTCTTAATTCACAGAAATTTTAATTTTGGTTATTTTTCAAAGCATTGAATACATCATATTTAAAAATGTACTGATTATAATATATGCTAAACAATTTAAGTACAGTGAATGTTGTACATATCAAATCTGATAAAAAAAAAACACCAATAACGCTTTTTGTGTTCCTTTAAGGGGATTTAAATAAAAACCATGCAGTAGTTTCCACGAAAAAATTTCAAAACAATTCTCTACTTTTAAAAGTTTCTCAAATAATTCCCAAAACCTTCTTTCCAGATATACCGTCTGTTCCAAACGAAACTACTTTCGCCAATCTTTTAACGATGAGACAAATTCAATAAAACTTGAAACCTATTCTGAACGTTACAGTTATGGGGAACTGCGAAAATATCCTTGGCCTTTTATTCCACAATAAAGGCTTTCAAATTCTCGTTGCGAAGCTGCATAAAATCTCCATTCCTTATGAAGAATATTGTTACTCGTCGAGCCATACCAGGCCAGAAAAAAAAGAAAATGGTTAAAGAATTCTAGAAGACACCATTTAAGAAAAAGAGAAGAATACCAGACGCATCATTTAAAGAAAGTTTTCCATTTAAGAAATAGATATCGCATACGGAAAGAAACGAGGAAATAGAATGTGTTTGGCGTCGACGGCGGGCATAAAAATAAAAACTGGCGTGTGTGAATACCAGGAGATGAATTCAATAGCATCTTTCTGTCCCATGGGGACATGATATAATCAAGATTGTTGCCATAGGTGATAAAGATCTTAATCCCGCTAAGGTATTAAGAACTCGATGGGCAATAAAAGTCCGATTCTACGACTCCATCTTAATTTCGAAGCAGATTGCCACTGTGACACTAGCCAATATAAGGAAACTGGGTTTCTACCCTTCCAAATCTAATCTAACTTTCGCTCATGATCGAAAAGTATTTAGTCTGTTTTTATGTCCTTGCCCACTTGTTACGGTGCAACGGTTGATGATTCTATTTCGATTTATTGGGTCCTCTAGAGCAATGGTGATTACTGGGCATTCATTGATTCAAAAGAGAGGGGGAATCTCAAGCAATCTTGTTAATTAGAATATTAGTTAAATTTTATTCATTGCATATGTTTGTTCCCTATAATATTGAGCGTTTTTTTACTTGTGCAGTTAAAATTCTTGAAACATTTATAGGGCCAGTTCCAGAGTCAAAAATAGGCTCAATACTGTACGGAATTAATTTGGAGCAAGCTGGCAATTAATTCAAAAATTGTGGTTTTGTCACAATATGAAAATACGAGGCTTGCCCTTTCCTCCGAGTTGAGTTTAAGCCCTCACTTTGAATTCAATGACTTGTAGAGAGGTTCTGAAACATTGCGATCAAGCCAAGTAAGGTTTCGGAGCAGTTTTATAACAAATTCTTAAGAGTGGATGAAGTTTCTTTGTAAAATTTAAGCATATTATGGCCGTTTCAGATATATTTTAATTTAGGTATGATGTAGGGAAATTTATCCTAGAAAAATAAATAAAATGGTTTACGAAAAATTGATTTATTAAATAAATATTAAAATGAACATCGCCACGTTCCAAAATTATAAAATAAAGAAAAGAAAGTCCCTTAAAGGGATCAAGAGAGAATCATTCTTGTTATCTCATCAATAATTTCTGAAAAGATATAAATTTAACAGTTGGGACTGAAAAGCGGAAGCCTCCAGTCTCCACGCCAATAATTCGAAATTAAAATTCAATTAATTGCTCCCAACCAGACAGTTAGGAGCATGGGAAGAGATCCATGGTTGGCAATTTATCGAAAGATAACATAGCCAAAAATAAAGCCATGCCCCCATAATTAATACAAACTTAAAAATAATTTGTCGAAAGCTAATCGCCAAAAAGACTAAGAATTGGTATAACTACGTAACATTTTTGTGGTAAGAAATAAAGAATAAAGAGTTATTAGATTTTGTTTTCAATTTAGTAGCGTCAGTGAATTAATGAGTTTTACATTTGTATTGAAATAAAAAGTTAGGCGTTGCATTGATTGTTAAGAGAACAATAAAATAAATTATATTAGCTTTTTAGAAAATGTAATAAAAATTAAATAATTGGTTTAATTAAATTAAAATTCGATTAAGAATGATCAAAAAATAAGTTTAAGACATTTTGGAAGCTAAGAAATATGTAATGCCTATTGTAGCATCACATAAAGTATCCTATCCTTCATATGTTTTTTTTTAACGCAACAACAAATGATAACATAACAAAATCGACAGTTTCAAGCTTTCTCTTGTTTATTTCTGTATTCTATTATTCAGGAGCTGGCGTTAATGTAATATATCAAGAAATTAAGCTACAAAAAGTCTCTCAAAAACCATTCGTAAATATAAAGAGTTTTGTACACCACATATTACTTTGCTACCAAAATTGGGAATATTTCTAGGAAGTAAAATTAGGGTAATTTTTTTATCTTGAAATTTGATGATAAATATTTAAAAAGTTCTCATTTCCGATGCTAAATACGAGAACAACAAAACTGTCTTTCATAGATCCGAAATCAAATCATTAATACATATGAGAAAAAAACCTTCAACAGCAATTTTTTAAAATGTTTTTCGAAAAAAAAAATTTTTGTCAACGTAGAATACGACATTTTATTTTTTTATTCTCAAATTACAGATTTGATTCAAACGTTTTAAGTAAACATGAGGCTTATTTTAATTGTTATTAATTAAAAATAAATTCACTAACAGGAAGATATGATAAAAACTGAGCACTGATAATTAACAAAAAATTACAATTCGTTAATCGATTCCTAAGGGGAAAAAAACATAAGTTCAAAGCAGTGAACTCATATGACCTCAGAACTACAATAATAATAATAAATGATCTCAAAGAGTTCCCGCACTATTGTGTGTCTTAAGACTCATGTGGGGCCTCTCAATCCGGTCAACAAATAATAAGACAACAGTTTTTACACGTTATTGTTCAAGGTCAAGGAACAGTTTGATTGGCATAAATCATGATGAATACTTTAGAGTTAAATTTTTCAGTAAGTTACTCTTATATTCCGTTCATACTTTATAATAAGTTTCTTTTTTTGGCATAGCTTACAAAATATATTATAAAAACTATTAAGCACCTCAAAAGAATCCTAGAAATGTTTTTATTTAGTAAAAAAAATATTTAAAAGTGTGACACTATTATTAATTTTGAGCACCTATTTTTTCACACAACAAAACTTCTAAAAAAAATAATTTTTTCACCAATTTTGAAGTTGTTTAAAATTTAAAAAGAATTTTTTTCATAATTTTAAAAAAAGTTTAAGAATAAAGTTTACTTTTCTTAACAGTAAACTTTTCGTATCTCTTTACATATCAACTATAGCTGCTTGAAATTTCTATATTTACCAGTTATATAACAACTATAGCTGAGCATAAACATCGTAAAATATCGATATTTTCAAACATTACGGTACTAATATTATATGTACCCACGATACAACATGAACACCATATCTCACTATAAATATCGAATATAAGATAATTATCAACAACGATAAAATCAGAATCATTCATATCAATATTGCAAACCCTATTTAGAGGAAAAGTACCTCCCCCAAATCTCTCGCAGTGTACTCGTGTTAAGTTTTTATTTAAATTAATTGGTTTTACAATTTTTCAAAGTAACTTTTAAACATTCTGCGAAAGCAATAACAGGTCCAAAGTATTATACAGTGTGGAAAAAAAGAAGAAAAAAAACGGAACATCAAAAATAATATTTCCTTTAATGATCGGATCATCAATTTCTAGGACTTTAATGGTTCATGGGGGTAACCTCAAATATGCTCATTAATTAGTGTAGATGATATTTTAAGTTACGAAATCAGACACGAAATCTTACTGAATAAACAATCTTTCGATTTATTTGGACTCCTTACCATTTAAATATAGAGGACAGCCACAATCTAGGAAATATTTAGTCCAAATTGTTTGGTCAAGAGGGCGTTCTAATGTTTGGACACCTTTATCTTAATTTTACTCTTTGCTTATTTATCCATATCTTGAAAACTTTTTAAGCGAATTGAAAAAAAATTTGTACACAATTATAAAATTTGTTTGTCCATGGAAAATTTCAAGCAAAAACAACTTTAAGGAAATATTTATTATTTTATTTAATAATAAAAATATTTTGATTTATAAAGTATACAATTTTTTTACATTAATTTTTAACTAATTTTAACAATTGACTAATTTTAATTGGCAAAATACAAAATTTGAGCAAAATCGGCTGAACGCTTCGTTAGAAATTAAATTTTTAAAATACAACTTTTTTTCAAATTCGTATTTTTAAAATTCGATTTAAAATTCCTAATTTTTGAAAAATAAACACGTCCTTCATTTTATATCTAGTGCTTTAGCACATTTTTTTAACACTCAAAATCATGTATTCTGAGTACATAAATTCGCAAAACTCAACCAACACTAATTTTTTCATCAATTTCCAATGTTTTCTATAAAATCAATCCCCTATTCACATAAGCAGAATAGACGAAAGGAACGTAACATTTGACATAATATTACAATGAATTAATTACCAAAGCTTAAATCAGCATTATTCCGTTTACTCTTTTTAGAAAAACTTTTTGTAGGTGAACTTTGATTATTTGCAGTCTCCTAATTTTTTTCTTCAACTATTTGAGGCTCCAAACTATTTCAGTTAAAGTGAATGGAATATTTCAAAAATGTTCCTTTCTGCTTTCACAGAAAGTTTTATTTTCTTGTATTAAAATACATATTAAAAAATATTAAGTTTAATAATTTATTAAAAATAATTATAAACATAAGTATAAATTTATTAAAAAGTATTAACAAACATATATTAAAATAAATAAATAAATTTCATAATTTTAAATTTGAATTTCCAATTCAAACTACAGAATTAAAAAAAAAATTACTAAGTTCATATGAAAATTACAAGATTTATTCTACTGTTGGTTGCTTAGCTTCCCTTAAAAAAATTATAATAAATCTTCTTACAGTTCCCAATCGCAACAATTAAAAGTAAAAATGAGTCAACAATGGTTCATTTTTTAAAAAATAACGATACGAAATTCTTAACAATAGTGATTTTCTCCGCCGCTAACAATGTTTATTAGTAATACCTATTGTTAAATTAGTTAAGTTCCAAAAATTTTTTCATTCTTGATTGAACTGCTATAAAAAGAGGTTTGATTAAGTGCTTGAAATATTTCAAAATGCCTTTCGGTGTAAAAAAGTGGATAAGAAAGCAAATGTAAGCCAACTTATTATCATTTATTAAGATATTAATTTGAATTAAAGTCAAGTAAATAAACATAATAAAAGAAATTAAATACTGCATGTTTTCGGAGTGTGTTTAGAACCTATTATAGTTAACATTAGTTTTCTCTACAATATTATAGCTGTGATTAGGATTTAGAATTACCATTATTTTGCAGTTATAAGCGAAGTATTAAAAAAAATGGTTTAATTTAAATACGTTTTTTTTTCAGAAAAATTTTTTTTGGCGATTTTCGATTAACTCTTAATCATATTAATGAAAATTATTTTTAATCGCCAAATCTGATTTTCATAAATATGGCCATGGAATAATAATGTCTAAGATGTAAAGTCAGGAACTGTTTGATTTGGTGACAATTTTTGGCGACAATTTTTGGTAATAGTTTATTATCGGGGACAATTATCATTTTTGGCAATTTTCAAATAAATGGTAATATAAGTAAATAAACCAAAACCTAATCCCATAAAGGTTAACAAAAGTTGCGGTAACTAGAAGGTATATATATATATTTTTTTTTTCAAATCACAAAATACAAGTGGGACCCAAGGTTAGTAAACTATTTTCCTATCGACTATAAATTTTGATTTATGAATACCAGCTAGCATCGATGTTACATATACATACATATTTAGTAAAATGTTTCAAAATAGCATTACTGAATTCTCACCAATTCAGCGATATCTTCACTTGATGAGCAAAATAACATAAGATTTGGTGCTAATATCTGTCTATAACAATATATTTAGTACCAGTGTCGTAGTGCCATTTGTTTTAGTGCCATAGTAAGAATCTCTAAAGGAAATTTAAAGAAGATAATAGGTTGGTTACATTCCAGTAGCAATCTTCTTCATGCATGTGCACTAGGACAGATTGTCGGGGGCATAATTATGACGACCTTAAGTTCGTGCTTACTACGTTAAACTGTATAATTCAACCTATTAAAGCTTTAAGGTAAAATTTAAATGAAAAAAAAGGTACTATTTGAAAAAATATTTTGACAGAAAAATTATATGAAAATGTTGAATTGTGCATTATCCATAAACCTTGGCTCAGTAGTTAGATGTTTTTTAATGATTATTTTTATACTTTCTGCATAACATTTATTTTAGACAGTAAAACTTGAAACCATAGTTTTAAAGGGTAAAATGGATGATGCCATGTCATTTTAATTTTCATTTTAGAGTCAACGTCAAAAGATCTGGCGTCAAAAAGTATGGCTATTTGAAGGAAGATGGAGTGGTAGAGAAAAAGAAGGGAAAACCCTTCAATCACAAATCTTTTTTTAAAGATGTTGTTTTGGACAACTATGATGTGATCAAGCCATTCGTGGAAAGAATTGGCTCAGAATATTTGGATCTTAATTTGGCTCAGGTAATTTAATATTGCTTGCTTTTATCATAAATGGTTATTTTATTTGTAATTTAATTTTATTTGTAGCTTAATTTTATTTCTCGATTCTATTTTTATAAATTCAAATAATTAATGGCACATTTTTTTTTAATCTACTTATATGCATGCATGTAATCAACCATCTTTTGATCAGCTAGAATCGTAGCATTAGGCATTAAAAAACAGTCTTCGTAGGGCTAGTGTAGAAACATGGTAATGAGGCTTGTGTGGATTGTTTTGATTTAAAAGTTGGCAACTTCAGTTTTCTTTTTCATTTTCAAATTGCAATGATACCAGATCGATATAAATAAATTGAAAAATCTTGATGATAACACTGACGTAATAAGAATACCGAATTTGTGCCAGTCAAGTTTTTTTCTTTTCTTTTTAAAAAAGTAAACAAAATCATAGTTGTGCTCAGTATTGGTAGAGTAGAAGTCTTTTTTTTATATGCATAGATTTTGAGATTATGATAAGTTTTTTTAAGAAATAAAAAAAGGATGTTGCTTTTCTAATCATAAATCTTTCATTTTCATTCAGTAAAACGTATTTTTCAAATCTCAAGAGATAAAATAGTCACAAAACTTTTTTCGTTAGTATCTGGTAGAACTACAAAGACTACATTACAATACATATCTAAAGTTGACGTTTCTATTTGTAAGAAAAAATAAAAAATTTAAAAAAATTATCAAATAAACCAAATTTATTTTCAAATTCATCAAAATCATGCGTTCAAAATGGCCTTTTTAGTATAGTGAAGCAGTATTCTTTTAATACATTCTTCTATTACAATTTAGAATTGTATTTAGTGTATGTCAATATTTATTCTCCTATAAGGCTTACACACAAATTAATTTCCTTTCACCCTACCTTTTACTAATTCCTTCTTTAAAAGTTCAATATAAAGAGATTTTTTTAGAGGAAATAGTATAAATATTGTTAGCTTGCCCTATGGGGGGTCAACACAAAATTCTTTTAAAATTGCTCCCTAAGAAAATTATTTTTAGAAAAATTATATGACATTTTATAGTTATTTATAATTCCCTTAGCATAAAAAATAAAGTTCCTAAAGCAATGATGAGGGGCCCATTTCTGTTTTATTAATAGATCAATAGGTAAAAAGAGTCTGTTAGAAATATATAGACAAAAACTATTGAGTTTTTAAAATTTTACTTTTCTCTAAATTTGTTTACACGTTTTTTGCATTTTAAAAATCTACTATTAAGTGATTTTTTTTAATTAACGTAGATCTACTTCTAACTGAATTTTATTTTTATTTTTTCTAAAATTACGCAAGTGTACTTAGATTTATATTTTAGGCTATTTTTGGCTACAGTTAGGCTATTTTCAGAGAATACTAAAATGTGATACGTTGTTACATTTCGTTTTGCTTACAATGTCTTGCTTCAGAACTTTTTAATTTAAGCAATTTTTTCATTATATTAGTAATATATGATCTGTGAATTGATGTTCAGCAATTTTAATACATTATTTACTTTTCTACAGCCAGAAAATCTGGATGCAGCCTTCTCCGGTGATCCTAATGACATCGGCAGTTCCGAGATCAAAAATGATCCAAATAAGTGTGAGGACTAAATTGTCCATACTTTGAGCGTTAGTACTTTCTGGACATTTTAAACAGAAATGTGACGAATTTGACTCATAATTTTTGTGTGACATGAGCTCCTTAGCGAATGGACTCTTTATTTGAAATGGAAAGCTTTCCCGGCTGTGCCAGAAAGACTTAAAGATATAGAAGGACTGTTGATTATAGTGTGAAATGAGCCCCTAAAAGGCGGACTCTTTGTGTGATATGAGCCCCTAAAAGGCGGACTCTTTTTGTGTGTAATGAGCCCCTAAAAGGCGGACTCTTTTTGTGTGATATGAGCCCCTAAAAGGCGGACTCTTTTTGAGTGATATGAGCCCCTAAAAGGCGGACTCTTTTTGGGTGATATGAGCCCCTAAAAGGGAGGATTTTTTTTGTGTGATATGAGCCCCTAAAAGGGTGGACTCTTTTTTTAGAAACTGAAAAACTTTCCCGACTATGACATAAAATTTCAAAGACATTGAACGAGACTATTGACTATTGTGTGATATGAGCCCCTAAAAGGGTGGACTCTTGTTTAGAAACTGAGAACTTTCCCGACTATGACATAAGAACTCAAAGATATTGAACGACTATTGATTGTAATGTGATATAAGTATAATTAATGGTTAAAAAAATTTAAAAAAAAAATAAAAAAAAATAAAAAAAACTGAAAACAATGTTTCATTATTGATCTGCTTTATGTATTGCTTCACATAACATAAAACCCTAATGTTTTCCTTTGACATTCTTTTAAGGTAATAAAAGTTTATTCTTGTATTTAATACTTGCGTTGAATTCCCAAAATTATATCTTTAAAATTGTATAAAAACTATCGCAAACATTTTAAGGTTATTAGTATTTTGTGGATTACCCCATTTTTACACTGGTGTCAAACTGACGTCATGTCTGTTAGCATAAATTTTTCATATTTTTTGTACTACATGACTGAAATTTGTGTATGATACTTATGGTAGATATGTATTATGTATTACACTTTTTTATGCTTTTACTTTTTTACTTTTATGGAGCCAAAAAAAATTTATAAAATATCTCTAAGCGTATTAAACTGGATAATTTACCTCAATAATTTTATTAATAATACTGTATTTCTTTATAACGTTTATGATGCCATAAAAAATTGAAGGATTTTAATTTTTTTTTATATTCTTTGCAAGTAAAGCCGTTAAAACACTTAATTGTCAAATTCTATAAAAACCTTTTTGTAGATAGATATACACCTTTTGATAAATATCATAAACTTTATACTTTGCTTCAAAATACCAGGCATTTTACAAACTGCTGGTAATATATGGAGATGCATTTCGAATCATTTGTTTTTATTTTAAAGAATGTTTTAAAAAATAATATTAGCTAAACAGTTTAAAGAAATTTCTCTAAGCGATGTGGAAATCTAAAATGCCCGGCAGTTAAAATAAAACTTGGAAAATTGCAACTAAAGAAGTTTTTTCCTTTTCTTTTAAGGCATTAGGGCAGCTAATAACAAACACGAGATAATGATCAAATAAACAATTTTCTGATTCAAATGTCGGAAAAAAAGATGTTGAAGGTAAAGTGTATAGCCTGCAAAAACTGGAGAAAAAAATTATTATACGAAGCTCAATTTCAAAATAATCTGCTCGAATAAATCATATAATTAGTTTCGGAATACTTTCAATAATACATTTTGCATCTCTCCGAATTTTCAAAACTAAAATAAAAAATAATAACTTTATAAGAACGAAAAAAATATATGGATTTTAAAAAAGTATGATTGCGATGCATCTCTTTAAAAAATATCTGAACGACTCAAAATAAAAATACAGACAAAGCTAGAAAACAGTTTTATAGGTAATGACGGGGAGAAAGCAAAAAGAAAAATTGGCGAAATCGAACAGTTTTTCACATGCCAATTTTTATCTGCCACTAATCAATATCAATTGGATTTAAAATATATTAATGATATGTAATTAAATAATTTGATAATATTAGTACAGTGAGTAAAAAAAATTATAAGTTTTCACCAGGTCGGCAGGTTGTACTATTACGGAGATTAGAGTTGCTTAAATCGTACAAACAGCCCTTTAAATCATAACAAACTGAAAAAGATTATCTAGTTAAAAATAAGCAAACAAGTAGACAGAAAGTATTCCAAATAAATTATTCTTTTTTTTTGTTGTCGTAAGCCTGTTTAGGCAGTGGGAGTGCGATTGTTCCTGGTTTTCAGTGGCGCCATCTATGGACAGGAATTCGACTTCTGCCACGCCATTCACACAACCACAAACCGTTTATAGGGCGGGTCACATTCACACACAGAGAAAGGACATAGAACACACACAGAGAGAGAAAGATACATCCATGCCTTGCCCGGGATTCGAACCCAGGACCTTTCTGATGCAAGGACAGTTCCCAAAGTAAATGATAAATAGTATAATAAGAAATATAGTATTACTTTTCTTTAAAAGTTACAAGTTTAATAATAGAATTATAAGCACTAATGAATTTTATTTTATTTTATTTTTATATTTTATTTTATAACCGTCGTTAAACAGCCGACCCAATTTTTCGGGTTTACAACTACTAAGGTTCAACTCCGTAGCCTTGTAATTTTGAATCCAATCCAGAAGTCAAGGAAACTCCTTGGTCAAGTATTGGGAGACATTTGCTTCCTTGGAGGAATTTTTGATGGAACTAACCCACATTTGCGTTACATGGAGAGGAAGACCACGAGAACCTCTCACTGTTAGTCTAGCGGCAAGGGGAGTCTAGCCCAAGATCCGTCTACCACAGAGGATATTTCACGTCAGCACTGTGGTCGGTGCAAGCAGGATACGGAATTCGCATCTACCTGTCGTCGCTGGGATTCGAACCCGGTTCACCTCACTGGAAGGCGAACGCTCTATCCCTTGAGCCATCACGGCTTTACAGAATTCAAGAGTGATTTTTTGTGTAACCTGTCTTCAGATGAATAAGCCTTATAAAGTAAAACCCTTGAGCAAGATCAACTTTAATAATGATATCCTCAAGTTAAGTTCCGAATTAGTTGTAGTTCCTGAGTATAGTTAGTATAATTTTTAGTTAATCTAACATTTTTTTTAGCTATAGTTTCCTTTACTTTTGCTTACTTTCATTTTCGTATTTCTGTATATTTTGCGTTTACATACAGCTTCAAAGAAGAATGATTTATGATGAAGACATGAAATACATTTCCATTCAATTCTATAAGATATAATAATTGTTCGATCAGTCATAAGTTAATAATGAATCATAACGGTCATTGCTCTTTGCCTTAAATAGCTCTCTCAAAGTTACTTAAGTGGCATTATAGTGATCTGGCGGTCATTGCTCTTCATATAAAATGATTTTATTTTTTAGAAAATCCAACGTTTTTATTAATGAACAAAAGAATAGGTGAAAAAAAACAAAATAAAAGTTACTTTTAATTAAAATACTCTTAAGTATTCCTTTACTATCATTTTTATACTAACAAATACTTTTTTTTTGTTCAGATATAACAAAATAAATTGTGAAGAAAACATAAAATACATTTTTGTATAATCCTATGAGGTTTAATTAGGAGTTTAATAATGAATCTAACGGTCGTTGTTCTTCATGTTAAATAATTATCTTAAAAGCAGTTTATTGGCATTAACAATGTTGGCAACAACTGTTAAATCACTAAGATCTGAAAGCAGTTGACTTTTAATTTTGAGAATTTTAATTATTTTAATTAATCCAATGTTTTTATTAGTGAAAGAAAGAATAATTGAATAAAACTAAAAAAAGTTATTTTGTTTAGATGTTGCTTTAAAACAAAATCAGTTATAAGAAAATATAAAATACATTTCTTTCCAATCCTATGAGGTTTAATCAATGTCCCATTAAATTTTAACTAATCCGACGGTCGTCGCACTTTATATTAAAGGTTTTAATTTTTAGTCAATTCAATGTTTGTTTTATTTAATTTATAAACGAAGGAATTAATGAAAAAGTTACCTTTTTGTTAAAGTATCTTCAATTTCATTTTTTTACCCATAATTTTAGTTTCTCCAGTTTTTTTTCTTCTTTTTTTTTAGTTTCTCCAGTTTTTTTTCTTCTTTTTTTTTAGTTTTTCCACAAATTGGGTAAGAAGGAATAGATAAAATGCAAAAGATTTTTAATATTAAAGATTTTAATTTTTAGTTAATTCAATTTTTTTTATTTATTTATAAACGAAGGAATTAATGAAAATGTTATCTTTTTGCCAAAGTATCTTCAATTTCATTTTTTTACCCATAATTTCAGTTTCTCTAGTTTTTTATTTTTTTATTTTAGTTTTAGTTTTGCCACAAACTGGGTAAGAAGGAAAAGATAAAATGCATTTCTAGCCCTTCCTATGTGGTTTAATTAATGCTCGACCAAGTATCAACCAACAACGAATCTGATGTCCGTTGCTCTTTACATATTAATTTCTCATCACCAACAGCTCCAAATGTTTTAAAAAAATTCATTAAAATTAATAACAATTAAAAATTAAAGAGCTTCAGCTTCCGTATGATAAGATTCAAGTCAAGGAACGTTCATTAGACAGGTGAATTAGCATCTTTTTCGTTAAACTTCAACCGAACAAGTCTACAAACGATACAAATGATAAAAAGTGGAGCATGACGATAAGCACTAGAAACTAGACAATTCAACTGTGAATTTTTATACAACAATTGAAACAATTTTTAGACTTTTAATTGAATTAGCCCCACACCAACCTTAAATCATATATCAAGATCAACTTCAATGATATCCTCCAATATAATTCCTAGTCATCCAAGTATATCCTAGTTAATTTTCAGTTAATCTCATCATCATCATAGTTGGTCAGACAGCCCAATGTGAGCCAATGCCTTTTTCTGAAGATTTCTCCGCGACGACTTCTGATTTATCTTTGATCTCCAATTCAATTTCGGTTAATCTAACTCTTTTCCTTTTAGTAAAAATGTCCTCTATTTTTGTTTTCTAACTAACATTTTCGTTCCAATTACCTGTTTTGCATTTATATATTAAAATGCATTTCTCTTCAATCCTACGAGGTTTAATTAATGTTCAATCAAGTTTCAACTAATAACGAATCCGACGGTCGTTGCTCTTCATATTAAATAAATCTCTCATCGCTAGCATCCCCCGATTGTTTCAAAAGAACAAAAAGAAGATTCGGCTACTGTATGATAAGAGATTCAAGACAGAAGACGTTCATTAACGTTCATTAGATATGCGAATCTGCATCTCTTACCGTCAAACTTCAACCGAACAAATCTGCAGACAAAGGACGCACGATAAGGAGTGGGCGTTCAAACTTGATTAAAGCTCGCCAAGGAGTGCGATTATGCAAAGTAAGGAACGAAAAGGATTTTCTCCGGAAAATTCTCGGGCTAGACATCCTTCCCGATCATCATTCTTCCAGCCCCGAATACCTGTTCAGATTTCGTTAACTTTAAAAGAGACATTTCCTGAATTCGTTTTGAAACAAATGCCCCTGGTCTTCGCTGAATAAATTCGGAATCTGATTTCCGTACGGGGGAACTATTTTGTTTGAAGATCGATAGGGTTATGTTTCAATAGTTAGATTTTGTTCAATCATACTTAATATTTTTAAGTCATGCGTAGATTGCTATTTAAAAGTTCTATTGGTTTAGAATAATCGCTTTTTTAAGCGGAATAATATTCGGAATTATTTAAGCGGAATAATATAAAATTATCTTGTTTTTAAGTGGAGAACTACGAAAAAAAAATGGATAACGTTGAATTTACAGAGTAATATTTAAAAATAAATTGAATACAATTTGAAAAATTTGGTGGAAGAATAGATTACATGATATTTTACAGATTTCGCGAAAAACCGTTTTGAAAGTATAGTAATGCTGAATAGTGGTTCTGTAAAAGTTCTCTTGTTTTAAGGCAGAGGAAAAATACACCGACAAAAACACTGGATAATGCTGAATCAATAGTAATAATTAAAAATAAATTCAATCCAATTTGAAAAGTTTAGTGGAAGAATAAATTACATGATATTTTACAGATTTTGCGAAAACCAAACACTTTTGAAAGAATAGTAATGCTGAATAGTGGTTCTGCAAACGTTCTCTTGTTTTAAGGCAGAGGGAAAATACACCGACAAAAACACTGGATAATGCTGAATCAATAGTAACATATAAAAATAAATTCAATCCACTTTTGGAAAGTTTAGTGGAAGAATAAATTACATGATATTTTACAGATTCTGCGAAACACAGTTTTGAAAGAATAGTTATGCTGAATAGTGGTTCTACACAAGTCCTCTAGTTTTAAGGCAGAGGAAAAATATGTCGACAAAAACATTGGATAATGCTGAATCAATAGTAATATTTGAAAATAAATTTAATCCACTTTTGGAAAGTTTAGTGGAAGAATAAATTGCATGATATTTTACAGATTTTGCGAAAACCAAACAGTTTTGAAAGAATAGTAATGCTGAATAGTGGTTCTGCAAACATTCTCTTGTTTTAAAGCAGAGGAAAAATTCACCGACAAAAACACTGGATAATGCTGAATCAATAGATATATATAAAAATAAATTTAATCCACTTTTGGAAAGTTTAGTGGAAGAATAAATTACATGATATTTTACAGATTTTGCGAAAAACAGTTTTGAAGGAATAGTAATGCGGAACAATGTTAAAATGAAAAACAATGCAAAATAACAACAAGGCTTCTGACTACTAAATGCATGACGTTAACCGCACAATTCATTCACGTTGACTTTACTTACGCTAACTTGACATAAAGAATCAAATATAAATAATTATTTACAAACAACAAACTCCCAGAGAAAATGGTTGTTAATCAAGTAGAGCAGTAGACTATTACTGAAACAAAATTTATCGATAAATAAATAATCCCAAGAACCTGAAGCCGTAAGATATTGCTTGATTAAAAACTTCATTCACTTCAAAAATATACAAGCTGGAAATAACAGTCGACCTGTTGAAAGTGCTCAAATTTAAAAAAGGCAAGGCCCTCTTTCAAATTCATGAAAATGGCCTTCTGTTGAAAATGGAATTAAGTTTTTAATCAGTTTTCAAGTGAAACAGTACCTATCTTATAAATTACATAATTGAAGAAAAAAACATCCTCATTATATTTGCAATAATACATACTGCTAAACACTTGAGAAAACTCAATATTTACATTATTTATTTATTTATTTTTTAAAAAGTTTGGGAGCTGAAGTAGCCAATGTACAAATTCCACAAACGTTCCTAAAGTAATTAGAGAGTCACAAAAATACATACACACAACATAGCACATGCACACACTCCTAATTTCATTATAGATAATCTCAAAGCAAACTTTCACTGTTCATCAGATGACAAGATTGAAAAGAAAAAAAATTCAAGCGACAATGCAGACTCTTATAAATTTATCTTTGAGAAAGTTTCGGAACAAAAAAGGACAAGGAAGATGTTCATCAACACTTCATAAACTTCAAAGGTATCAGAAATATTTTCCAACCAGAGATTTTACATAAAACAAACTTTGATAAAACTCACCATAATAAACGTTAAACACAAAACTTTTTCTACCACAAAGTTTGAACATTTTAGATCCTTTTAGTAGATAACTATAAACAAGAAGTATTTGCATAAAGTTTGCTTTTTTACTTTCAAAAATAAAGCACGAAATCCATTTAATGAAGAACTCAAGTTAGCAGTAAAAGTCATAATTTCGCATCCAGTTATAACACGTTCATAATGCAAAACTCTTTAGGCATCTTAATCTCATTTTGGGTCGTTGAAAGCCACGTACAAATCCACAAAAAAGTAGTCTTGAATCATTCTTTTAAAAGCCCAACTTAGTTCGGGATAAAAGTCTTTATTAAATAATAAAGAGTTTTCTACCGAAGTTGCCAAAGACGCTCTTTACTTTTCGCCAATAACGATCACTATCAAAATATGTTAAGAACATAAATATTAGGGGACCGTTCACAAATCCAATTTAATGTACTTTCGATAATTTATCAATATTAATATTTTACCATAAAACGACGGTTTCTCTGAGACACAGAGGAAGAAGTAGTAAAACATTCACAGAACTTTAAAGGAATAAACATTCATTACTATTAAATAAATAATACCAAAAAACTGAGGAGGTAAATATTACTTAATAAAAATACTCATTGGTTTCAAATTTATGCAGATATGGGGTCTGCGCAAAGGATTTCAAATTATCAGCCAGTAAATTAGCCAAATATCAAAAGTATTCGCCAATTTTCGAAAGTCTTCACCAAATGAAAATCTTAACAATTTTTTATGATTATTTTTTCGAACTATTTTATGATAGTTTGTTTCAGGCTTATATTATTTGAACCCAATTATAATTGGTTATGCGGCACATCGAAACAAAATTACTGTAATCGAATAAGAAATATTGAGTTGTTTAGAAAAATTCATTTTGAAGTAATTTTGAGGACAGAATTAAATATAGTGGACGCCAAAACACAATTTTATTCACCAGATTTACGATTTTGTCACATTTGGCAAGGTGGCAAATGTTTAGATCAGGCCCTAAGATAATAAGAAATAAAAGTCGATATGTTTCTAGAGCTCAAACATAGACATCCATGTTAAATACGATAATCTCGGTGTTTAAATCATTACAAACGCCTTTAACATAATATATTTAATGACAAAAACATGTAAATCACGATTTAAATCAAATGATTTTTTTAAAAAAATCATTGATTTAAATCAACTGATTTTTTTTATATATGTATATTGATTTAAAAAATAAAAAAACAGTGTTTTAAATTATAAAACTTTTATTATTTCCTTTCTAAGTTTTAAAATGTATTTTAATTAAATTGCTGCATTAATTAATTTTAGCTAACGAAATTTCTTTCTTGGTATGCGTTAATTCCAACACATTTTAAATTACATTTTTAAAAATCTTTTGATTTTTGAGACTTAAAGTACAGATTAAGTTTTTTTTCTCATAATATATTTACAGTATTTTTGACTAAATCAGATTTTCTATAAAGAAATTTTGTGAAAAAAAATTTCAATGAGTACATAGGTTTTTGTAAAAACTTTTTTTAGCTTAACTTATCTATTTTGATATAGGATTAAAAATAAATATTTTAATATAAAAATATATGATTAAATATTTATTTATTTTTTAATGAATGACTGCTTTTATAAACACAATCTGTTACATTTATTTTGTCATTTTAAAAATCAAAAGAAAAAAAAAGAAATTACTACAATTTTAAATTAAAATTATGGTTTGGTAATTGAAACTTTGTTTTAAAAGTTAAAGTATTCTTTAAATTCTACATTTCATCTTGACTTTAAATTTCAATCATGCATTTGTTTCAAAATGGTTACTATGCATTCAGAGCTATGTATGTATTATAATAAAAAATTGTTTTAGGTAGTGAGAGCTTCTAAAATATTCTTATAACATAGTTTTAATATTAATTTAATTTTGTTCAACCATTTATAAAGTTTTTTTAGTCATAAATAAAAGTTCTTACAGTGCATTCGAATAAAAATCAAAAAAATCTGATTTTTTTCGATATTTTTTTAAAAAAAATATCGAAGAAATCACGAACCCTGATTATAAATAGTCCATTCCCCAAGACTTACCAGACGTGAATGAGAAAAAAACAAAACACATTTAAAAAATAAAACATACGGTTTGCTTTCGTATTTTCCATTTTTCGTAGGCAACTTTTATATTTCAAATCACTTTTGTTTCTTCTCATTCAAGTCTGTCAAATCTTGAGAAAGAGTTTCGAGCGTTTAAAATATGTCCACTTTCCTTTCTATCTGAATATTTTTGAAGCCAGTGAAATTTTTTAATAAGTAATAACTTATTACTATTTTCAGGTCGATTTCGTGTAAGTGAATGTAGAATCTAGCAATCGAATTTTCGCTCACTTTCTGACTAGCTAGAATACTTAAATCTATATTATAGTTTGTTTAGCGAGAAGTAAGAACTTTGTTTACTTTCTGATGGGTAATTAGAATGTTTTGTATACTTTCGATATCAGTTTTCGCTGAACAGAGTATCTGTGTTCTCTGTGCCTGGTAAGAATACAAGTTACAGTCGTTTTCTGATCCATACGAGTAAAATTAATCGTAAATCAAAATTTCAATTAAAGCAAAATTTTCATTAAAGCACTTAAATCCAGAATTCCAGTCACATCAGCTCAATTTGATACCCTGGAATCTTGTTTTATTCATATGAATGCTGATTCCCTTGTTAACGAGAATGGTACCTCACTATGGAGGACTTCTTGAAGTCGCGTTACATGTAGAGGAAAAGCAGGAAAACATTCCGCTCTAAGGTCTCAAGGTGACTCTAACCCATGATCCGTCTACAACTGAGGATCAGCACTGTGGTCGGTGCGATCCGGGTGAAAATTTCACATGGACCAGCCATCACTGGGACTCGAACCTGGGTCACCTCATTGGAAGAAGAGAACTCTATCCCAGAGCCACCACGACACCAAAAAGCATCAATAAAAAGTAGGTCATAAGCATCCTAGCCCTGTTGGTACCTCAAAACAGATCGAATGCCTCTGAATCATCCATCACATTGCAAAAAGTGAAGCGTTTTTATTTATCATATATGTCTGTTATATTTTGCGTAATCACATCCAATACTAATACATCAGCTAACAATTCTTACTGTTTTCAGAAAATCTTAAGAGGCAATCAGATAACTTTATTTTGTTCTGTTATATGCATCAATTAAAGCGGAAGAAAGAGAAAGAAAAAAAACTTTCATATCCGTGAATTTAAAAAACAAGTTTTCAAATTAATAAAAAAAACGCAACAGTTAAGCACATTCATACTTTCTTTTATTAGTTCTAAAATGTTGATTAAAAGCAAAGTTAAAAAAGGAGTTTTTTTTGCTTAAATATCAACTTGCTTTATTTTATTAAAAATGGTTATTATGAAAAGACCGCTCGCAAAATAACTTATTAGAAAGAGAAGAAAATAGCTAAAAGGGAAGGGGAAAATATGCCCGTCTTTTATTAGCTTTATATCTTGATGTCAAGTTGCCACAAACCATTTTTTAAAAATAATAGCCCAGAAAAAAATTACACTCCTCGCAGTGAAGCTTTTAAAATAATAAAATTCAAAAAGGAATAATTTTTCTTCTTTCAAAGCTTAAACGTAAAATCAAAGATTTTTTTTTAAGAGTCATTTTTTATTAAAACCTATTTTTTTCCCCTTTTCAAAATTCAACTTAACGAAGACTGAACCATTTTTAATTTTTTTTTTTTTTGACTGGAAAAAATATATAAACAGGTAAAAAAAAAGTAAGATTAAGGTTTTTCCGGAGAAAAAAAAAAGATATCTTTTATTTTAAAAAAAAACTAGTAGCTTGTTGTTTCCCCTCCCTTACTTTATGCAGGAAGAATTTAGGGAAAAAAGGGGGGAGAAAAGGGAATATCTTCATTTCTTTTTAGTTCCATTTCGATAACTATCTTTGAAGTTAATTGAGTGGACAATTCGTTTATATATAAATCTTCTTTTACTTTCTAGATTACTTCCGGCTACTAAAACATTAACTACGGAAGGCAAACTGGAAAAGAACAAATTATAGCTCTTACAAGAAAATGGCATCAAGTGCAAAATAAAACTTTGATTTCAGAAGAAACTTTTTTTTAATAGATTTTAGAGTGCTGAATTCAATTATCTAATTTATTTTGAGAGCCCTTGCACCGTTCCAATTTATTCTCTCACCCACAAAAAAAATTATCCTGCAATAATAAAAAAATAAAAAGAATTAAAAATAAATAATAAATAATGATATATATTGTAGCGCTGGGATCAAACCTTATCATGGGTGCCACTTTAAAAGAATTTCAAGTTTGAACTTATTTTTGACCAATTAACATTTTTTTCCGAAAAATAAATGAAAACGTTTTTATTTATTCACTTAGTTTATTTTTTACAGGGAACAAAACAAAAATAACAGCTAACCGTGTGTAAATCACTGAATTACACAACAATTTTTTCTTGGAGCCATTCATATTTTTATTTATTTTTCACTTCATCATCATTAATGTTGTCATAGATCTATAAATTTCAGTTTTTTTTCTTCTTTTTTTTTAAAAAAAAAAACAACAACTTTAATTTAACTTTGCCCAGCACCTCAAAACGTCGGGGGGACGAAGTACATGCTCAAACAGATACCGATTTAAGAATACAAATTTTATGTAACCAAAACAGATGTAAAAATTCAGTCAATTCCATTCTTTTCATTCGAGTGTGTCATTATTTGATCATTTTGCAATAATTATAAAAAAATAACAATGCTTTACGTTTGAAAACCTGATTTAAAAAAAGAATAGGGAATAAATATTAATTGGAAGACAATTCAGTCCTCTGATCTTTTCTCAAGACTGATTTCAGTCCTCAGGACTGAAGAATGGCATCCATATGAACCCTATATTTTACTTTAATTTTATTTTCATTCATTCTTTTTATTTCTTAATAATTTTATAGTTCTGGCAGTGTTTGAAATACCCTTCAAAGTTTTATTCCGAACAAACAAACAAGAATGTCTTTACCTACTGTGATTTTAGAAGAAATCAGCCTGTAGTTTCTTATTTTTAAAAATATAAAATTGCCAGAACATAGAAAGAGAAATGCAGCCCCTTTGACGAAATACAAGCTTTTATATCAACCCTAAATAGCGTAGGTTTCTAAATATTAACCGGTTTCGAAGCCCAAAATAAATGAGAAAAGAGAAACGTCAGTCAAGAAATAACAGGACAAACCCAATCAAGAAAAATACGGAAATAAATTTCGACAAAAGCTATCTAATCAAAAACCATCCGAACTAGACCTTGAATCCTCAGAGTCATTTTTTCCCTGCCGATGCAGGTGATATTTCTAAAACTTTTTTTTTCCCCTTGCCTCTGAACCGGTGAATTGTCAGAGGTCTGGGTCATAAACAGAAAAGAAGAGAAAAAAAGGGGGGAAATAGAGGGGTAAAAAAGGTAGAGTTCTGACATTGACCTTCAAAGGTAGTTCTTTGAACCAGCCCGAGTTGGATGCGTTTACCTGACCGTTCTGTATTGGTCTGTTTTCTTAGTAGGAAATGGAATTACTGCCGTATTTCCCAGGATGGATTAATCTGATTTCTTTCGCGGGTTTTCAGTAATAAAATTCGAAACATATTAATAAAATTAATATTTGCTGATGTTTATCATTATTTAAATAATAATATACAGAGGTTATTAATGTAGTTTACAATCCGATGAAACTAGCATAAAATTTTCAAGAAAACGATTTCTCGAGAATTATTCGATCTATTGCTTTCAAATTTTTTTATGTTGCCATTAAGAATTATCTTCTTTAAAATAATTTAAAAATTAGCATTTCTTACAATTTAAAATATTTTCGAATATTATTAAATAATAAATAATTATTCAAGAAAAAAAAAATTCATGTAATTATTTTTGGATAAACAAGTTTTATAACTGCAGAAATCCGCTTAAAAGTTCTCGTGATATGGCAAAATAAACAAAGTAAAATAAACATTAAAAGGACCAAACTTGATCAAAATAATCCTCCTGACATCCTGAGCAGAATAACTCACTCCTCCTGACCTCCTGACCTTTTGTTATTTAATGGGTCCACATTTTCCAGAATGTCCCTTATATTTTAGTAGCTTTTCCCACATTTTAAAAGTCAAGAATATGAATCCGGCGAAAAAAATTTGTGTTTATTCAAATAAAGTAAGTTTTTGTATCAGATTTTGCAGCTTAAAATGTTATCGCCACTAATTAATTAGCATATATAAAGTTGGGTAATCGAACGATTGAGTCTTTGTAGATGAAAATCCAATCATTAAATAACAATTTATTCAAGGTGTTCACTTTTTCTTTTGATTGCTGCAAATGTGAAAAATGAATAATAATTTAAAAAAATAATAAATCACGATTTAGAAAGAAAAAAAAATTCGTCATTTTAATCTATCTTTTCGTCTGAATGGTTTGAGCTGTGGAGTTATAAATTTTTAAAAATATAATTTTGAGCCAAAAAAAAATGGTAAAAAATTTCAGATAAATTCCCAAATGAGCGATGAAAAATAACTGTTAAATGCATCACTTTTATGATACTTAAAAGATGATACTTACAATATATGATACTTACAATATATGTATACTCAAATTTCAAAAGATTTCTAGTTACAATTCTAAATTAAAATTACTATTATAATTATAAATTACTATTATAGTNTCCGCTTAAAAGTTCTCGTGATATGGCAAAATAAACAAAGTAAAATAAACATTAAAAGGACCAAACTTGATCAAAATAATCCTCCTGACATCCTGAGCAGAATAACACACTCCTCAAATTTCAAAAGATTTCTCGTTACAATTCTAAATTATAATTACTATTATAATTATAAATTACTATTATAATAATAAATTATATTTACTATTATAATGTTAGCTTAATTTTCGGAAAATGCACTGTTATGCAATAGCTTTGAAATGTAATATTCGAAAGATAGAATTATAATTTTACTCATTTTAAAATTTTTGTTATAAAACGCAAAAGTTAAAGTTTCTAATTAATATGAAAAAATCTTTAATTAAAGCATTTGCATTTAGCCAACATAGCACTTCGTTTGCTAGACAAATATAGCTTGGTGACTTATTTTAAGGTGAAAATATAGTTTTTAACAATTTATAACTTATAAAGTATTAAATATATATAATATTATTAAGTAAATATATTAATAACTTTTTTAACTTACAAAAATAAAATGTTAACCTTTTTTTTCCACACATTACATAAGTTAGAGAGCACTTAAATTTCGATCCCTATTCTATAAAAGGTTTTCACTAGTCGTTTCACATGCTTTAAATCAGATAAACTAATCGTACAGCAACATCGATTGAAGTCATTAATCTTCAACAATTCAGTTACTTTTTAAGGAGGTATTAGGACATAAATATCTAAAGAGATAAAAATCTAAGAGCTCTCCTCTCGGTTACAATTTAACGGCGCGTCTGGTGATGAAGAATGATATTATTGTAGTATCTTTTACCACAAAGATAAGTATCATCGAAAAGTGCGTGGTTAAATACCAAGATGGTACGACCTCCATGTTTGTCTCAAAGATTTTATTAACTCATTTCTCGTTTTAATTATTATAAAATTTCATAGACCAGGTAAAAAATGGCATTACAATGGCAACGCATGACGCATAAATACAAACGCATGAAGCTAAGTTTTTTATCACCACACCAGGTCAAATAAAAATACTTATTTGACCTGATTTGCATATTTTTTGACCTTATTTGCTTGGTGCATATATTTAGGGTGGTTTTTTAAAGGCTTCGTCGCCGTATGATAGATAGAATGCTTTTTTGCGAATAATATGCTATTTTCATAACTGCTGTTAGTTTGCAACATTTACTGATGATTGCTAGGTCAAGCTACGGTTTGTGGTCTAATTTTTTAAGATTTAAAAACTTACTTTATTACTGCATTATCTACACTAATAAAAATGTGCAAAAAACGAGAATAAGGCAGTGATTTTTATAATTTTCTTCTTGATGGAAAAATCTCGCCAAATTGGCGATTTTTAAAAAAGTTAAATTTTTAAAATATTTAAGTTGTTTTTCCGTTTTAACGCGAAGATAATTCTTTACAGCAATACATAGTTTAAAATCAACGTTTTGCTTCAAGTGTAAGACACTTAAACTGTGGCTTTTTTATTTTCCTTGGAGACAGAGCTGCGAAAAACCACGCTAATAAGAAATAAACAATTACCTTAACAGTTACTATAATGACCATTCAGTTTCAGTTCGTTTAAAATTAAACTAAAACTGAATTATCATAAAGAGCTAAAATAAATATACACTGAAGGATGCAAAATATACAACAACGCCTTCGTCGATTGGTTGATAGTTATCTGTAGAATTTAATGGCCAAAAAAGGAATTCTTATCATTAAGTATGTGCCATTCTAACGCAATATATCAGGCAAAGCTTTTATCACCACAGTAGGTCAAGTGAAAGACTTTCATATGTTTACATTTATAAAACAGTGAAAATTACAGTAAGAGTATTTATAATCAGAAATAGTTTTAAAAAATTATACAATGAAGTAAGTGGCTCATGAAACGGACTATTTACGAGCAGTGTTCTAGTGCATATTACTAATAATTCCGGATCGGTTGGTGGTTGAATGCAGAATTTAATGACACATCAACCGGACGAGGCCACGCACAAACGTTATTGAATGCAATGAAATGAAATTAAATGAAGTAATGCTTTAAACTAAAGCTAACACAAAAAAATAACAAAAAAAAATAGGCAAAATAAGAGAAGAAACCAATAGTTCAGATGCCGGTTATAAGTTCTGAAAAAAAGGTGTATATCAAAAGGATTAAATCATAATTTTTAAATTCAACAACTCGGGGAATTTCATCATCAGTGAAACACAGATAATAAAGAAATTATAAATATAACACTAAAGTTATAAAATATTTCAAAAGCTAGATAGATTTTCAGAAAGTGGTAGAAATTATTGCATGATATATGAACTAAAAACTCCTGCAACATCTAGTAGTCGGTCAAAGGGCTAATAAAAATTAAGGCATGATGGTGTTAATATAGTCTCATTGCGCACCGGCTGTCTTTACTTCCCGCACATGCTGATACCTATTGATTTGAAGCTGCATGGGCATCAAGCCGTCTCAGAAGACAACCTGAACTAACTTTTCCTACATTTTGAGATTTAAATTACTTATGGGGAGAGAGAATTTGTGATAAAAAGTTTCTCCCGTGGTATAGCCTCCATTTAACTGCTGAGATATCATAGCTTAAATTACAGTAAAAATAAAAATTTAAGTCTAAAAGAGTTAGCAAAACACTGATTAAATAGTTTATTAAATGAATTTTCAAAGTTTTCTAAACAACATTAGTAAACACGTAAGTATGTTTTCGTGTAAATAAATTAAATCTTCAACCTGACATTAGAAGCTCGGTCATAAGTTTTTGAATGAGTCCATAAAATAAATTTAAAAAAATAGAACAAAAAATAACAATAGCAAATTCAATAACTTTGATTTGCTGTTCAAACTATCAAAAAAATTGGAGTTTATTTCGAAAACAGAAAATGATCTCGGTGACACAAAAAAAAATTTTTTTTTTTTTTTTCAGTTTCCATTTAGTCTTTTCTAGACACGTAGATAGGTAATATTTTACTCTCAGTTCAGGTCAAACGAATCCTTGTGAGGACGATGATTGGCTGACGTAGCCATCTGTGAGGCTCTGGACTTTGCTGCAGACAGAGAAAAATGATTGATAAAGTGGTTCCTATGAGCTTCCAACACAATTCTCGCAGCCTTATTCTCTAAGAATAGGAAAACAAAAAAGAGGAATTTCGCAAAATTGGAAAGATTTCTGAGGATGAAATTCTTACCACGTCATATTTTTCTTAGCAGTAATGCGATAAATAAAAAATTGAATTGAGGAAAATATTTGTCGGACGCTAGAAAATTTCAACATGTTCCACACGCACATAGAAGAATGTAAACATATTTTTTATCTTTTAAAATTTCTTTAATTGCATAAAATTTAATTATTTTTAATCCTATTATTATTAAATTAAATCAATTATTAAATTTTTATCAAAACTTATTAAAAGCTATTACAAATAATTTTATTCTTTTCTTCACGATTAATAGCAACCACCTTTTAATTTCATACAAGCGTATAATAAAGCGTATATAAAATTGAGGAAAATGTTTGTCGGACGCTAGAAAATTTCAACATGTTCCACACGCACATAGATGAATGTGAACATATTTTTTATCTTCTAAAATGTATTTAATTGCATAAAATTTAATTATTCTTAATCCTATTACTATTAAATTAAATCAATTATTTAATTTTTATCAAAACTTATTAAAAGCTATTACAAATAATTTTATTCTTTTCTTCACGATTAATGGCAACCGCCTTTTAATTTAACACAAGGGTATAATAAAGCGTCGGGACTAAATCGAATATTAAAATCTATTTTTTAGCTTATTTTTCCTTAGGCTACTTTATTTCTCCAAACACAAAAATTTTTCAGTCATGTTAAATTCTAGTGGTCTCTTTGGTGATTAAGTTGTAACCAGATTATTTAAAATTTAATAACGAAGGTGTTTGCTTTAGTTTTGGCTATATTATCTATTCATAACTCGCCAAATTTCAGATCTTTTCCAGTGTTTCTAAATGCACGTTAGCAACTATGCATTCACTGGAGATTCAAACTTCTTGGCGTTACGATTGGGGGTATTTGAATGTCCGATGAACGGACCGTTTAAGTGTTGCAAAATTGTTTTTTTTTATAATTTGTTTTTTATAATAATCTAAAATGAAACTGCCTTTGTCTCTGTTCAAAAGATGACTTAATATTTTATTTTGCTGATATATGTTTTTAGAAAACAAAAAATTGGAGGACAGTTACCAAACGGAGAGGCACCTGGAAAAAATACTTCTAGAGAAGACCAAGGAGGTTGTACCACTGAAGAATAAAAAAAAACAATAATTAAATATAAACTATACTTTTAAATATTCAAAACATTCAAATCACGCTTTAATTGTATCTCATTTAAGGAATCGCATCTCTCTCTCTATTTTTTGTTCTCGGTTACATTTTATATTGAGGGGATTTAATTTTAGACTATATCAACCTTCATCTATCAAAAGGTACCTCATGATAGAATCAAGTTAACATGTCTTATATACTAGTAAACTGGTATTCAATATTGATAGTGGTAGATCAAGTTAACATGTCTTATATACTAGTAAATTGGTATTTAATATTTATAGTGGTAGATCAAGTTAACATGCCTAATATACTAGTAAATTGGTATTTAATATTTATAGTGGTAGATCAAGTCAACATGTCTTATATACTAGTAAATTGGTATTTAATATTTACAGTGGTAGATCAAGTTAACATGTCTTATATGCTAGTAAATTGGTATTCAATATTTACAGTGGTAGATCAAGTTACCATGTCTTATATACTAGTAAACTGGTATTTAATATTGATAGTGGTAGATCAAGCTAACATGTATTATATACTAGTAAATTGGTATTTAATATTTATAGTGGTAGATCAAGTTAACATGTCTTATATACTAGTAAATTGGCTTTTAATATTTATAGTGGTAGATCAAGTTAACATGTCTTATATACTAGTAAATTGGTATTTAATATACTTATAACAACTTTGCCATAATATACTTAATACAAACTTATAAAATAATAACACCTTATTAGAGGATGGCAAGTCGTTTCCTAAAGTTCCACTAACTTCATAATGTTTACTCACTTTTATTCCATAATTTATAAATCAATTGCTCCGACTCTCAAAAGGTACAGAACTATCCATCTAGAATTTTGTTTCTATTGAAGTTGCCAAAATAACATAATGAAGCTTCCTTTATTTTAAGCAGAAAACTAAGTCTCTCATAGAATTTGTTCAATTTCAGTATTCAACCATGCTTCGAGAGTTTAGGTTAAAAAGAATCTTGCAATTCTACTTAATTTAACTTAATTTAGAAGAGAACAATAAATTCAAAGAATTGTAAACAAAATACCTAGTTACGCGTAAAAGCAAAACAAATACATTAAAATTCGAAACATTCTAATCAACACTTTAATTACATCTCATATTAAATCATCAAACAAGAACTAATTCTTTTGTTCCTAATTTCCTTATACATATCAAACTAATAAAATGAATTACACCTTATTTGAAGAAACAAGTTGTCTCCTAGATCCTTTTCCAATTGGGTAAGGAATTACAAACGGAAAGAAAGGATTCTTCGTTGCTAAAGAATTTAAAGAAGAGCGTTAATTTGGAAGATACGACAATATTTAATTTGAAGCTCTTGATGTGTTTGTGCAAAAGGCGAATGTTAGTCTCTAAGCTTTCGATAGAAAATTTAGTTTTGCCTCTATGTTATTAATTCTGGCATGAAAATAAATAGGGTGTTGTGGAATCACCGCCCATGGTATACATTTTATAACTAGATATCAAAAATGAAGTAAAAAGAATAATCCACAAATTATATTTAAGCAAGAAGGAAAACAAAAACTATTAAAATCAGTCGCTTTGCTAGTGAAATAGGCGGAACTGAAAACGTCAAAACCAGTTTGTTTACTGGCGAGAATTTGGCATTTGATAATATGAAGTGTAATAAAAGCGTGATTAAAATATGTAACGTATAGTTATTTATTATTATGAGTTTTGTAACTCGCTAGCTTTATCGTTAATTTTTAAACCTCGTTGAAGAAAGAAAGAAAGAAAATTACAATACTTATGAACCTATACAATTGTTGCATGGTGCACGAATTTATCATTAATTTTTAAACCTCGCTGAAGAAGGAAAATTACAATACTTATGAACCTATACAATTGTTGTATGACGCACGAATTTATCATTAATTTTTAAACCTCGTTGAAGAAGGAAAATTACGATACTTATGAACCTATACAATTGTTGTATGACGCACGAATTTATTATTAATTTTTAAACCTCGTTGAAGAAGGAGAATTACAATACTTATGAACCTATACAATTGTTGCATGACGCACGAATTTATCATTAATTTTTAAACCTCGTTGAAGAAGGAAAATTACAATACTTATGAACCTATACAATTGTTGTATGACGCACGAATTAAATTTAACAAACAGTATTTATACCTTCAATTACACATCATATTTAGTCGACATATGAGAACAAATTGCTTTGTTCTTAATTTCATTTTGCATATCAAATTCAAAATAATAAAGTGAATCATTTCTTATTTGAAAGAACAAGCTATCTCCTAGCATTCTACTAAATTCATAAAGTTTATACTCTTTTATTCTACCATCATAAATAATTATTTTGGCTCAAAATGTATTAAATTTTCCATTTAGAATTTTAAATCTACTGGAGAAGTCAAAATAATGCATTAAAGTTCCTAAGAATTTAGGTAGTAAAACTACTGTTTCATAACTTTTGTTCAATTTCCCTATTCAACCAGATTTTTAAGGTCAAACATAAAAAAAATATTGCAATTCTATTTAGTTTAACTAAATGTAAAAATTATTGAAAAGTCTAACTTGTTTTAAACAAAAGCCGTAATTAAATATAATAGCGTAGTTAAAACTTTGAAACATACTAATCACGCTTTAATTACACTTCATATCAAGTTATCAAATAAGAACAAATATCTTAATTTCATTTTACATATCAAATACAAACTAATAAAATGAATTACACCTTATTTGAAGAGACAAGTTGTCTCCTAGACTTCCACCAAATCCTCTTCCAATTGGGAAGGAATTACAAACGAAAAGAAAGGATTCCCCATTGATTCAGAATTAAAAGAAGAACGTTAATTTGGAAGATACAATCCTTCATCCTCACCCCATTTACGCCAATGGGAGAGAGGATTAAGGATCGGAGGTTGAGGATGGAAGACTCATTAAGCAAGATCTCCTCCTTTCTTTCTTCATCACTCTGTTGATGTTGATCATTCCCCCATCTTCCAGACATCTCTTTGAACAATTCTGATTTTGAAGGATGGAGACTCGATTCATTTCTCCTTCTTTGTTGTGTTGACCCACCATTCAAAATGGCTCCCTCTTCGTGATGGATATTGATAGAATTTGGTAAAGATGTTTGCTTTCGTTCTTGTCTTAGAAAAGGATGGAGAATCGAAGATGTGAGGGGAGTTGAAATCGAAACGAGGCTTTGAATTAGGGGGAGGGCATTATTTAATTTAAAGCTGTATCGTGTGTTTGTGTAGGATGCGAAAGTTCGTCTTTGGGAAGAAGGTTTAGCTTTGCTTCTGCGTTATTATTTCTGAAATAAAGGTAAACATGATATTGAGTAGTCACCGCTCATATTATTTATCTTTAAAGTCCATGCTAAAGTCCTTGTCGAAAAAGTATACATCCGCAAAGTATTTAGAGGGGGGGAAAACAAAAACTATCAAAAAGAATTGAATTGTGAGTGAAAAAGGCGAACTGAAAACTTCAAAATAATTTTTCATAACGATATAAATATGTTTTTTTTTAAATAAATCCTTAACTCCTGTTTCTTCCGATACAATAAAACACATTGATGCTTTTAGTCCAGTCTTCCTTAGTAATATTCTGTTAGATTGCTGCAACGTTTTTGCTTTAGAGTCACTTAAATATTATTTTGGGTCTACTAATGAGCTTACTTTTTTTTTAGTTCAAAATTAGCAAGGTTTCATAAAATGTATATTAAGGACGGAGATTGCCTTGCCATTTCACCTGCATGATAGATCTTTTTTAAAAATTTGCATAAAATTTTATGCAAAAAGAAAAAAAAGTATTAATTTTCAATAGCAGGAAGATAAGAATATTCGTAAAATTGATGATTTTGGTTCTATAAATAATTTAGCCAGGTCAATCAATAAAAGCTAGAACGAGATGCAAATGGAACGGGGGGGGGGACCAAATTAAAGTTGAAAGCTTAAAAGCACACACAAACTACATATCTTAACATTTCAAATCAGTTATCATAATAAATACTTTTCAGTCATCGAATTCATAATATCAGTTCTTAATTGATTAACTTTACAGATTGTGTAACTTTATAGATTGTGTACTTTTGCGGAAATAACACTCAAAATAGTGCCAACTTATGTAATTAATATGCTACCAAATAATTAATAAGATGTACTGAGACTTATAATTAAAAATTGGGTTTCATTTCACGATCACAATTAAGAATATCCAGGGAGTTTTTTAGGAAGATAACGATACAGAAAATAAAAATAAATCCGATTACTTATTTTTTTTTGCCACAAAAATCTCTTTATAAGTCTCTTTCATGGTATTTACTTCAATCGGGATTATATCTTAGAAACTCATTTCGTTCAGAAGCGATTCTCTTATATTACCAAAACATCTTAACTGCTACCCTAAGATTCGACAGAAAAGAACGAAAAAGAAAATTAATCAACGCCAAAACAGTGAAGTGGGAAAAAAAGACCATCCTCGCTATCCTCTCGACTTATTTTTCTTTGAAGCCTTATTCTCATAGCAAACTTTTTTTTTAAAAAAGAAGCGATAATAAAAAAATATTGTTCAATCACAAAAGAAGAAAAATGTTCGACTTAAGCCGATAGATTCTCTCTCAGGGTCTTTAAAATGTTTCATTAAGAAGTTTAGTAAATCTTCTAACACTCCAGAGAGACGGGACACCTCAACTAAGTAGAGATTTTTCCCTAAAGGGATATTAAAGGGAAATTTACGGTACCCAATCCCGATTTAGCATAATTTAGATTGCTGATATATTCATTGGAAAGCGCTAATCCTCACTAATGTGATAGAGAGGGGATCAAGTTTTCAGTTTAAATTTGTTTAGATTTTCACCACATCTTTCGAGCATGTCAAAAGTTTGCACAGACTGGAGATAATTTGATCTCCTAAAATTTTGCTGGCTGGTAATAACTATAAAATAAGAGCTGACTTAACTTATTCAAGTTAATTTAGTTTAAATTTATGGACAGAATGTTGAAAGGAAATTTCCTGAAGAGAATAAGTTAAAGTATTATGTATAGTGGAAAGCAAAATTTAATTTTTTTTTTTGCAAAAGCAACTAAATTGAAATTTTAAATGATGCATCCGAAGATATTTGCGGTTATTAACAAAGTAAAGGTGTATTTAAAAATGAAAACTGGAAAAACGAAACTAACAATAATTGGCCTTCCCAAAAGTATTTGTAATTACCAATGTTTAAAAAGTGATAAGGAAATAACAAGAAACAAAGATGCACTTAAAAGCGGTAAAATATTACATCAATTTGCTTTTATAAAAATATTTTCTATCTAAATATTACAGCAATTATAAAGTAATAAAAAAAGATTTAAAAACATGCAGAAAAAAAAAGATTATTAAGAAATTAAACTCCTGCAAAACTAGTGTGATTTCAGTTTCCAATAATCTTAAGTAAATCCAAGAGGCCATTGACATAATTTTAATCTGACAACTTTGAAGCAGGCAATAGATATACTGCATGTAAACAAATAATTCTACATTATACTAACACCTGTAACAGCAAGAAATAGCTACCCAGTACATTTTCAACAAATCAAAATAGCCTGTCCATTAACTTAAATGCATGTTTCCATCAACTTTCACGTTTCATTTCAACTAATTAGTATTTTTTGAAGTTATCTGAAACCACTTGTTTATTTTGTTTATAGTTGTGCTTGTAAAACATGTTTATGGGGTAAAAAGCTTAATCAAAAACTTAATGTATCCTAAAACGAAAAAGTATGAGATAAAATAAATTAACAAATTTTAAAAACAACAACTTTTCTATGGATCTGTATGAAAAAGTATGAAATAAAATAAAATAAAAAATTTTAAAAACAACAACTTTTCTATGGGTATGTATGAAAAAGTAAGAAATTAAAATATTGCGTGTAACTTAAAAAAATTGAGTTTATATACTCTCTGCTATTTTACAGGCATTTTGTTCATTTTATATAAAATTTTATCTTAAAATGCGTTGCAAGAATTTCTCAGAAAAATTTTGAAGAAAGCAAATTAAAGTTTCGGTGGTTTATTCGGATTTATCATTGTTATTCGAAAACCAATGGATTTTCATTTACTTTCTTTAAAAATTTTATAAGAAATTCTTGCAACACATTTTAGGATAAACTTTTTATAAATTGAACATATTGCTTGGAAAATGAGTCAAGAGTACATAAACTCGATTTTTATAAGTTAAACGCAATTTTACACGTTATTTATTACATTTTCATTCAGACCCATATAAAAGTAAAACAAATTTAAATCATATCATTTCATAATTTTTTCGTCTTGGGATTCATTAAATCTTTGAAAAAAAATTCTCCTTATTTTTTCTCTCCCAGAAACGCGTTTTGAAAGCACAACTGTAAACATAATAAACAATTCCACACGTTGATGACTGAACTTTTTAAAAAATGATTAAGCACAAAGTACATGAAAAAAAATCTTAAACAGAATCTTTAACAATTTTATTTATATAAATGGTTAATGTTAAACTAATGTAAAAAAAATTATGTTTCATACATTTCTCCCGCACAGAATAAATACATTTTTTAATCGATTTTTCGAATCGGTGTCTAAAATTGCTTTTCGTAGTCGTTGTTCAAACTTCATAAACCTAGTTCCAACGGTTCCGAAGTTTCGTATGATTCAAAATAATGTTCAAGGACAAATAAAATTAAATTAATTTTAGTCAACCCAAAAGTTTAAAAAAAAAATAATAATAATATATTTTTAAGCGGAAAAAAAAACACTGAGTTTTATAATTTTTCTTAAGGCCACAAAGACAAGACCTTTCTTTCGTAGAAAATAATGAGAACAAAAATAGAAAATTCTGAGCACCTTTTCCCAAAAGGTCTGGAGCGTCTCGTATATTTTTTAAGCACTAATAACAAAAATTTAAAATAAAGAAAAGTTCATATGTAAAAAAATATACAACACACGTAAAAAATATATAAAAAAATATACATAACACGTAAAAAAAATTTTATTTTTAGAAAATGTAGTGGATTGAATTTCTCAAATTTGAATAGAACAAATATTTGAAGAAAAAAAATTTCAGTCTTTAACAATACAATAAAGGCTTGCTATATCCAAAGTGCAGTCCTAAACTTATCTTAAGCTAGTAAATCAGATTAAAAAAAGGAACAATTCGAATTACTAAAAAAGAAATCACTCGGGATTTCAGATCGTTCTCTTATAAAGAAAATCTCAGAAAAAAGCCTTTTACGATTCAAAGTATTGGTAAAAATTTATAGAACATAAAGTTATGCTTAGTTGAATACGATGCATTACGTAGTGCATTTAACTTCAAATGCACATGATACCCTTCTCAAAATAGAGATTTGTCCTGGATCCCTGAGTATTACTTTAATCGCTTTTGTCTAGACAGTAAACCCTATTTTTCCCGGGATGAAATAAAACTTTTTAAGAACTTTCGAAGATATCTCTGCTCTAAAACAAATGGTAAGAAAATGTTAAGGAATAAAAAGAATGGTAGATATAGCAAGCACAAGAGAAGAAACCATTAAAACTGACGAAACTGTGTGTTAAATTTCTACAGCAGTTAATCACCTTTTTAATGATCTGGAACTCCAACAAATCCAAAGAGTTTTGTTATTTAGTTGGCAACCAAGGTTGGCAATATGGAATGTTCTTGGTATTTATTTGTTTTGTGCATTCTTAGAAATATTACTTTAAATTCTAGACGAGATTAATTTATTTTGGTTCCTTTTTTAATGTGTATTATGAATAAACTGGGAAAGACATTAAACTTTAAATGTTAGGTACAAACAATGTAATAATAATTGTGAGGTATAGTCAGAAAGATGTGTTAATGTTACAATACGTGCATTCTAACTCTAATTTTGGACAGTATGCATGCTTACGTGATGAAATCTAATTTTTGCCACGGTTACGAATTTCTGGCACCTCGAAAATTTATTTCATACAACTGACTTAAATCTTGTGAGATATTATTATTTCAATTACACAAATCTCTACCAAACTTTAAAATTTAATTTCGATTTGGGCTACACGCTTAAAAACCTATTTTTTTAATAAAAATAAAACTAGTCAAATTAAGAATTCCATTGTCTAAAACAACTAAATAAAAAGGAGCCTAAGAATCGGTAAGCAATTTATCGAGATATTTGTGTCAAAAATTAGTACTCGTACCACATTAGGGGTAAAAATAAATAAAATAAAATAAAAAGGTGCAATTTTGATTTCTCTAATCGTGGAACTCCTTTTATTTTATTTGTTTGGGATTCTTAAAATGTGCTTCAATGCGTTGGGTACGAAATCTAAAATGGTTTAAACGAATATAGCAGGTTTAGATGATGCTTCTCCAAATTTTTCCAAACGTGAAATAATTTTAAAAACTTAACATACGTAAATCGCATGGAATAAGAATTTTTTTTTACCGAATATTAAAGACTGATAGGTAAAGTTAGGTTAAAATTATCGAGGAGCTTCGAACAAAACATTGTTTCATTTCTGAAGTATTTAACTATTTACTTCTGAAGTATTAACTATTTTAAAGAATAATTAAGAATAAAAAAAACACACATAATTAAAAATTTTTTTTCAAAACATATTACACACACATAAATTTGTTTTCCGTGCAGTTTTGTGACATTTTGACCATTTAATACTTCTCTACAGTAAAAAAAAAAAAAATTAAGGAACCTGAATTTTCGAAATTGTGTGGAAAAATACACAAGGAGTACTATGAAATTTAAAAAAAACTTGTTCTAAAAAAATACCTGAAAATGCACTACTAAAAATGCAATAACAGAGGTAAACATGCACAGAGGTAAACATGCACAGAGGTTCGACATGCTTTGAAAGGGCCATTTGCATATATGAACTTCATATGGGGAAATTTTCTCTCTCCCTCCCTTTCATTATATTAAACAGAAAAAAAAGAACTTAAAAGTACAATAACCTTCATTTCGGACAGGAATCGGAATTTCAAAACAATTTTAAAAAATAAGGTGAGAGGCATTTTTAATTACAAGTTGAGCAGTTAATAATTCTCGAAATAATTATCAAATTTTTTATTTCACAGTAATCCTTGTGCATTTTTCTACACAGAATTAACATATTTTGTCCAGCAAAATAAAATGCGTCATACAGTAAAAAATTGGAAAAAAAAAACACCTAAACGCAATAACTTCAGAAAAAAAATAGAATTTCCAGAAAAAACATATTCATAAAAAAGACGGATATTTCAGCAAATAAAATTATACTTAATTGGTTGAGTTTCTGTTGAGTGTAGAGCCGCCCACATGGTACTTTTTACTTCATGTTTAGCAGTTAATAATTCTTGAACTAATTATCGAATGATATATTTTTTTCATCGTATTCCCTCTACATTTTTCAAAACACCATCGTCCATTTAAGTTTCAAAGACAAACAGATTTTGTCAACAAAACATATTGTAACGCAAAGTTTAACACCCAAAAAACAGCGACGCTTTCGATTTCAATATAGAGAGAGGTAATAACAATTTATCCATTGTTGCAGAAACATCTATTTATCTCTCTCGAGATCTTCATTATATAAGCTCGTGCCTGTCTTCATACCAAAAATTACTTAAAAAAATTGAATAAATATAATAAACAAAAAAAAAGAGTGAGAGATTATATGTTGACAGATATGGATTTTAACATTTACAACGAAATTTTTTAAAAATGTGAAAGACTCAGAGATAAATACCGTTTCTTATTCAAAAACTTAAAATGCTCCAGAGAGATGACGACTATTTCGGCTGCAAAAGTAATAAATTGCAATTTAAAAAATGAAATCCTGTTATCTTGAAGGCGAAATAACTTATTCTTTCTTATGATTGCGTGAACTATTATATTACGTATATTGAGTGTGCTTATTGAGGTTCTCGCTCGACCAGTGAGCTAGTTGATTTCAAATGGTTTGTGCGAGAGTTTTCTGATCTTCTATGTGTAGCTTATGCGAAAATCACTTTCTAATTTTGAGGGATTCATGGCTCCAACAAGATCCTCAACGTGTTCCGTTCAGTTCAATTTAAGATAGTTTCAATGTCTAATAAGTGAACCGTGGTGGCTTAGGGGTGGCTTCACCTTCCAATGAGGTAAACCTGGTTCAAATCCCAGCGATGGCTGGTCGATACGATTTCCGCACCAAGCTCGCACCGACGACAGTGACGTAAAATATCCTCTGTGATAGACGGATCATGGGTTAGAGCTCGCTTAGAGGTTTTCCTCTCCATGTAACGCAAATGCGGGTTTGTTCCATCAAAAAGTCCTCCACAAAGGTAAATTTCTCCCAGTACTTGAACCCTTGTCTTCTTGAAGAAGGGCTCAAAATTACAAGGCTACGGAGTTGAGCATTAATAGTCGTTAACTCAAACATTTTGTCGGCTGTTCAACAACGGTTATAAAATAATAAAATATCGAATAAATGTTAGCAGTTGATTTTTTTTTTTTTAAGTCTAGGTAATCGTACATTTCATTATGATTAATATATTTCTATTTTATAACCAATGTTGAATTACCTACTTAGTGTTTTGGGTTTACGCTACTAATGTTCAACTCTGTACAACTCTGTACAACTGTAATTTTGAACACAATCCAGAGGATAATTGAACTCCTGGATCATCAAGCATTGAGAGAAATTTACCCTTCGTGGAGGGATTTAACAGAATTTTAGAACATATTTGACCATAACAACTGAGACAAAACAACGTTAAAGAGCACAAAAATATTTATAAAATACAGACAGCTGTTTCGGATGCTTAAAGGGCAACCGTCATCAGTGCAACAGTTCATCAGTGCAACTTTTGCACTGATGAAGGTTGCCCTTTGAGCATCCGAAACAGCTGTCTGTGTTTTATAAATATTTTTGTGCTCTTTAACGTAGTTTTGCCTCAGTTTGTATTTTAGCACAAAGGTCGCCCACTTGTGTATTTACATTTGACCGTGTTTCCAAGCTTAGACTCAAATACCTATATTGCCCAAAAGCAGCCAAAATGACTGCACTGTGAAAGTATAATGTATAAAAAAACTTGCTCAAAATTAATTTTCAATATTTTTGATATTATTTTCAGTTGTATAACAAGTTATTAGCATATATTAAAAATAAAAAAATTATATGTTGTTCAAAAAGTCACAAAATTCTAAGAAATTGTGTCATCATTGTTTTTCTAATTGAAATTAAAAAGCAGTCAAAATGACTTCCATGGGCAATCTAGTGTTAAATAATTATTTAAATTTTTAATATGTTTAAAATATTAAGTTGAATCCATTCAAGTTTTAATTTAAAACATTAAAAATATCCAAAACACTCACAAGTTCAAACATAATTTTCTTACGAAGTGAAAATTTAAAGCCCTTCAGTATTAAATCGACATTCCTTTTAATTCATTAGCAAATCGTTAATAATAAATACATTTCAATTTAAAGAAGTGCATAAAATATCTGACTAAGAGCATGGTAATTCAAATAAAAGAAAATATTTCTCCTTCAAGTGCGAAAACAATCTTCCCTTTCTTAAACTTCCTTATTAAGAAAAGGTTTATGTATTTAGGTGCCTAAAATAAATGGAGATGCCGAAGCCAGAGAGCTGCAAGCAGCCGCCTTTCAGATAGTGCCCATAATTCAGCAGCTTAAGTGCCCAGCCACTTAAAACACCGCAAAAGCCTTTCCTTTCCCGCGAAAATAGAGAAAACTTTTTGAGAAAGGGAAGAAAAAAAGAAAAAAGATTTGATTCAAGTGGGGCTCCCTTGGCAGGATTTCTGCCGGATTTCAAGAGGATTCCTAGCCAGAGATGAGGAGGTACTTCTTACATTTGGCGACCTTTGAGAGAAGATTTGAGTGACAGCATACTCTTGAATAAAGGAAATAGTGTAAGATACATATCGGGGGGGATCTTGAAAAATATTGCGCAAACAAAAGGTCTGTCTGATCGATCAACTGAATTTGAAACATGTTTTATACAAATATTCAAATTGTTTACATGGAATAAGTCTTATCTTGATGGTACAAACCATATTGACAAAAATAGGAAAAGAAATTTTTTTTTATAAGATTTCATGAAAAAGCANTTACTGCCGATAGGCGTATCCAGATCAAAGTGGGCGTTTTTGCCAAGGTAGGCGTGTTCACATCACGTTCGGGTCACCAATGTGGGGAGAGCAGTATTCGACCATGTCAACCGTGATCTATGAAAAGGTACCCCGACATAGAGTCGAGTTAACATGTCTTATATACTAGTGAATTATAGTTGTAATTTTGTAGTGGTAGATATGCTACATAGCATATAAAGCTTCAATTAATCTTTTTATGTTATTTCTTTTCTGTAATCCTTTTCTTAATTTATTATTATAAATGAAACGCTTTCTCATAGTTTTAAATTCACATCCTGTCCTTTAATCTATCTTTGACTCAAGCATGCATTAATTAAAAGTAAGACATTTTTCCCTCTGCTCTTTGTGGGAATCGCGCGACCTATTTAATAATCCAATTACAGTTACTAAGATTTCCTTTTTTCCCTAAATCGAAGCATTTTACGGATTTTCTTTGCAAGATTTTCCCTAACATTTATGCTGGGACACGATTAAATTGTGACACATTCTCTCTTGCCAATCATCACATAATAACGATTAAATAAAAAAAAATTTGTTTGCTCTCTTTAAAATCCTGTGCCTGTTTGTTCTGTTCACACGTCCACGATTGCAATATATATATATATATATTAAATGTTTTAAAATTATATTGCATTAGAACAGCTAATGTAAAATATATCATGCAAAATCTAATAGTGTGAGAGGCACAAAAAAATCTCTCTAAAATAAAACGAAAAAAGCAATTGTTGATTAAAAAATTTACAGCCATGTTTTATGCCTGAATATGACAGAAAATTTCAAAATGGAACATTTTGTTAATGTTAAACAAGGGCTTTGTGTCCAGAATTAAAAAATTAAAAAGTTTTGTTTCTGATCTAATGGACTACTGTGATGGCTAAAAAAACAATAACAGAAAACTTATTGAAATATGATAAATAATCTATACTGTCAATGCATTTAACGTACCGTTAATAAATTTGAATGATAAAATGTTAAATATAAATCTGGAAATAATTTTACAAACATTATAAAAAGCCATATCAGAATTATCCAAAACTCAAAAGATATTTTCTAGTTCTTTACCTCTTTTGAACTAAATAGCAACCAAAGACATCTTACCTGCAAAAAAATAATAATATTAAGAATGATGATGAAACATTAATAACCATTAAGATAAAAAAATGCAATTAAAAAATTAATCAAGAAAACGTTAATTATATAATATTTAAATAAGAAAACAATTAAAATAATTCTTATCCCCCCCCCTCTCTCTCTCTCTCTCTCTCTCTTGCTCTCTCTCTCTCTCTCTCTCTCTCTCTCTCACACACACACACACACACAAAATAAATAAAATAGGAAATCGTCCGAATCAAATATGGCAGCTATGATCGTCCTAAACGAGCTTTAAAATTACGTGAAGAACAATTTAGTATTATATTTTAAAATTTGAACGAAATGCTGTATGAATGTTGTATGAAATGTTGAATGATTGTATGAAAAAAATCAGTAAAATCTATCAAGCATTGAAGAAAATAAATTTCAAGAAACAATATTACTGAATATTGTTTAAATTGAGCTACACTAATCACAGCATAAGTTTCACTAAAGAGAGCGCTATTTCCCCCTTGTGTTTACGTCATGTCTAGACAACTATATTCCGTATAATACATTGAGAGAAACAACTTATTTATATTATTCCCTTTCCAGAATTTCTGGCCTTTTTTTATGTGCACGTAATGTAATGCAAGCCAATTTTGTCACCAAACTTGAGAGATATCGAAAAGGGAAAAAATGAAGATCTCTGGCCTCGTTTTTCCCCACACTCCACCGAGTATCGATCTCAGTAGGGAATTGAGAAACCCTGTACGGAAATCCCTCACTTTACGGTTCGCCATAACTAACTCAAATGTCTCTTGAATAATTCACTAGTCTCTGCCAACTAATCTTCCGGTCAATACATATTCATAATATGGATCTAAGATTGAATGTATGGATGTTGAACCTTTAGGAAAATGGGTACGAAACTTTAAGTCTCTTGGAATAATTAGGTTGCATAATTATTGTATCTTAAAATGAATTGGGAAATTTTTAAATAATCAAATTTATAAAAAAAATCAACCAAATTTAATTTAGTGGTAGTATAAGGATGTATCAAGGAACGAGAATCACCATAATTAAATCAATTTTTTAAATAAATGTAAAGTTACTTGGGAAAAAAAGAAAGCAAAGAAGAGAAAGAAACATAGAAATTATATATATATATTAAAAAGAAGCTATAAAGGCACATGAGAGACATTTGTTTAATTAGTGCCTTTTTACTACCTATTTTCTTTTCTATGAAGAAAGAAAATTAGAGACTTGTGAATATTTTCTCTATTTTTGATATTTAAGTATCAGTAACACATATTTTGTGTGCAGACTCAAGCAGCTAGTTCCGATTGCCTCTTTCCATCTATCTTTAATCTCGCTTTCTTTCTTGCACTTTTACGTTCTTTCTTTCTTGCACTTTAACGTTCTTTCTTTTTTGCACTTTAACGTTCTTTCTTTTTTGCACTTTAACGTTCTTTCTTTTTTGCACTTTAACGTTCTTTCTTTTTTGCACTTTTACGTTCTTTCCTTTTTGCACTTTTACGTTCTTTCTTTTTTGCACTTTTACGTTCTTTCTTTTTTGCACTTTAACTTTTTTTTTTTTATTTAATTTTTTTTTTAAAGCGCATAATTATTTTAATTTTTCGTTTCTTTAAAAGGTTTTATTTGATGAAATTATATTTAATTGGAGGACTTACGGGCAAGTTCGTATTTTTTTACCAAGGATGATTCTCCTTGAGGGAAGTAATTTGAAACTATTATTTCACACACTCACCNTTTTTTTTTTTATTTTTTTTTTTTTATTCAAGTGAATGAAATGTATTGACGTTAGGTACTTATGTGTTAACATTAGGTACTAAATTTCAGGAATAAATAGTTATTTACATAATATTTTTTGACAATTGACGATCAAGGGGGATCTATGATTTAAGTCCATTTTTCGCGAAAATGACGATTTAATAGTCATTTGCTGTGTTTTGGGGATTACTAAGTATTGACAAATCAATACTGCAGAACATCGATTCTCCCCGAAAGTTATTTCACAGTGAAGATAAGTCAGTTCCTGCCCGCGAGAAAAAAAATTTGCCCTCAGGATCAGCTTTTAAGGACATAAATCGTTCTTCTCTCTTGATCCATGCGTCATGTGCGATACAAAACCATGAAATCGTCCTTAAAATTTCTTTGTTTTGCAAAAAATAGAAACGTAACAAATATTTTTCTTATTGTAATTGATAAAATGTTAAGAAATTTTATGGAAATAGTCCAAGCATAATGATTTACTAAAATTTACTTTAAAAAAAACTTTGATTAATTTTTTTCAAAGCACCAGACGCTATCCTTTTTAGAGCTTAAAATACTCTCATCTCTTTCAGATTAAAAACATTCCACTAAATGAGCAAAAAAAAGTGTTATTTTTTTTAAATTTGTTTTTACAAAAATCATTTAGCTTTTAGTTTTATTCCCCTTTTTATCCATCCATTACTTGTTTCAAACTACAGATAACATTCAGTCGATTTGTTTGCTCGTAAATGTTGGAAAAAAATTATTATTAGGAGAGATTATTTTATAAAACCTTTTTTTAACTAACTTTAAAAATTAGTAAAAAATTGAAGAACATAATAAATTACAAATGTTGCATAAGAAGATAAAAGCATCAACAACAAAAAAGAATAACATCTACTAACAAAAAAGATATTTAAAACTCCCGTTATTACTTATATCACAGAGCTTATTGTTAAAAACATTTTTTTTTTCGTCGTGTGCCTGTTTTAGGCAGTGGGGGTGCGATTGTTCCTGCTAATAACGTTTTTTAAAAAATAATTTACCATAAACCAATCAGTTTAAGATATGATTAAAAAAATTAAAATTGAAAAGTATGAAAATTAAAAGCTCGTGGCTTTTAAGAATATCATTTTAACCATTCAGTTCATTAATTATTTTGCATAAGCTAATAAATTCACATAAATGTCTAATTATCATTTACATAGATAAACAAGCCAATCAAAAATTTAAGAACAAAATGCACTTTTGATTTTCTACAATAATAAGAAAAAATTTTGAAGACTAAAGTTTATTGTGTAAAAGAAAACCTTCATTTAGCTAATTATGTTAAGATTTATTAAAAAATATTTTTACCAATTATTTTAAATTGTTTTCATATCTTTATGTAAACACGTCAAATTTAACCTAAACAGTTGGTAATTATATTTTCACAGTTTTTTACCAAAATATTTTGCTTTGAAATAGAATTTCCCAATTAGAAAGAGTCGTGTCTTAATTAGCAAAAATTTTCACATCCAAGCCCTTTACTTCTTGAAAAAAATAATAATAAAAATATGATAAAGCAAATTATTTATCTAATGAGACTTGTACATGTTTATGCATATCGACTAATTATTCGAAGGTGCGAGTTTTTATTTTTCTTCGCTTAATGATCTACTTTTTAAAGTTGTTTCAGTAAGTCTGATTTAACTTAAAATAGAATATTATAACTGGGGCTTTTTCAAGTTTTTTAATTCATTAATATTTTTTTTAGCTGTTTGTGGATAAAATTTAAATAAATCAAATAAAGTAAAAAAGGAAGCTAATTTTTAAAAAAATTTAAATACTATATGAACTACAAGCACAAATTTTTAAAACGGGATATAGAGCAATACCTAATACTAATATTTTTTCAGAACCTGTTTAGTAGATTTAATATACTATAAAAAATTAATAATAGTTTGGCTCATCGCTGAGCCATCACATACTCATGTGGTAGCATGAAGTTTGAGGTTTGTACAAAGTGCAATACGAATGAATCTACTCCACAACATCTGCTGAGTAGTGTTGCCTTCGTGCGAGGCTTGGACCTTCCAAAACAACCTGATATAGCTCTGGGGGTGATGAGGGAGAACATACAAATGGATTTAATCTGATTCAGATTAGAAGGATTTTCTCGCAATTAATGAAAAGAATTGGAGATCAAAGATCGTTATGGAGAAATCCACAGAGGAAGTCATTGGCCCACATTGGGCTGTCCGGCCATCTATGATGATGATGAGATTAGAAGGATAAGAAAGAAGAAGACTAATATTGCATCTAAATGTATATGTAAATTTAGGCACTAGCGTAACTAGCAGGGGGTAAGAGAGGACATCTGTCCCCTAGCGCAGTCTTAGGGGGGGGCTAAATTCATGAAAATTAATTATAAATAAAATCCTAAGGCTCCAAATGCTTTTCTCTTTTAAGCTTAAAAAGTTCCAATTGCTAATTCCGTGCCCAATAAGTCTTTCAACTTTATTTTTTTTCCCTTTAGCTATTAATATTGTATTTTATTTTACGCGTATTATTTTTAATAAATTGGAGATATGTTGAGTGAAAAATGTCCTTAGCATAAACAATTATTATTTAATAAAAAAAAAGACAATAAACGCAATCAAAACCATCTTAAGTATTACAGAAATTGTATTAGAACTATATAGTACTCTTAAATTTTAAACCGAATCGAATTAAAATTTATGAAGTTATCAAAATTATCTTCTAAAAAGTTGCAGTATGTATTTCAATGTAAAATAAAAAAATAAAAAAACAAATTCCAAGAGCTTTGAATTTAAGCTTTATCATTATCTAAGACTTAAAATGGCTTCTAAAGGCATTTTTTTAAGTTCAACACCGTGTTGAAAGGGGTGCAAAAACAGAGTACGTCCCGGGCGAGGAAAGCCTAAGCTACGCCTCTGAATTGAAATTAGGCAAGATAAAGTTTAAGATTTAAATTATTGTTTATACCAAAAAGATTTTCTTCGATTTTAAGAACATTTTTATAATATTTTCTTAAACTATCAAATTAAAAGCTCTATTCATAACACACACCAAATCAACGCCTGTAAAATTCAATATTTTTTTTAAAAGAAATCAACATGTTCTCAATCACGTAAAAATGTAAAAAAACACCTTAACATATTTATTAATTCTGTGAGTCACAATTACTTCGCAAACGAGAGCACGCATGCTTTCAAGAAAGCCCAGTCGCGTGATCACATCACGTGCTGCACGTGAGAGTGGGAAGGTTCGGGGGCGTTAGAGGGTAGCTCGGATCGAGTTCGGTGCATATCCGGCAACACGAATGGAAACAGTGGTTAGAATTAAAGAACAAATGAAACGGAACGCAAGAACAGTGACCCATTGACATTCAAAGTCAATTCTCTCAGACGCTTTTCTTTTGGCTAAAAAACCGAGATAAACCGGTCTTTTCATCAACCCACGACATTGCAGAAAGAAAAAAGGCTTCGAACGTTTCTCTTTTGTTTCTTAATGATTGAGTGATGAAATGCTGAAATTATGTATCTTTCTTTGAAATTCATATCCTATTCTCAATAATGAAACTATCTAATAAAACTTTATTTTACTTGAATCAATTTTATTTCAGCAGAACGTGAAAGTCATTCTAAAACTACGTATTTCCTTTGAAATTTTGCTGGTTTTTCCTGCCAGATGTGTAAATATTCTTCACCAGTTGAAAGAGTAGAGGCAATATAATTATAAGCCACTTTTAGAACTTGATCAGAAAAGCGTTTTTACAACATTATTAAGATATTTCTAAGTGTTGTTCATTTATCTAATGCAAATTCCGGAAACTTGTAAAGTGCAATTCTAGAAACAATACCAAACAATACAATGTTAAAATATCACCTATGGATAAATATGTCTTGTCATTATAATATATGTAATAATACAACATAATGATAAGCCTCAATTTGAAATCGACCCGAAAAGCGTTTTACAGCGTTTTCGCAATATTAAGATTGCTCTTCGTATTGTGCTGTAATCTAGTGGAATTTCTGGGAACTTGTAAAGTACTTATTTGAAAACAATATTAAAGAATATAATGTTACAATGTCGCCTTTGGATAAATGTGGCTTATCATTATATTCCCCAAAGTCCATTAATTTATATAAAAGTTCCGAACTCGATTCAGGTTATACAATAATTTTATCTATTTTATACACCAACTAGAAGATTCCATTTAAATGGCAAATTAGTTTATGTTCGTTTTAATTTCTTAAAATGTAGAACTGAGAGATCAAAAGGAGGACAAAACGAAATAGCAGACTGTGTGTAAGTAATCAAAAAGCGATTTCTAACTGTTCAACCCTATACAACAGCATCTTATGTTGAAAACAAGTATTGTTTATCTTAAACGTTGGAGCGCGATGGTCATCAACTATTAGTGATCACTCACTGATATTCCATCACTCTTTTCATTGAAAGAGGCCAACAGTGACACCTTTTATAATTTCGATTACAGGGTGCGTAGCCAAATCTTTCAACAAAAAATGAGCACCTTTTAAGTACTTTTTAAGGACTCAAAAATATTTTTAAGCACCATTAACAAAATGCAAAATCAATTTCTAAGACTTTACATGATCATGATAAAATAACTAGTTTCTGACAAATATTAATATTATAAAATGATCAGGAGATTTTTTGTTTCGATATCAGAGGGTGGAAAATGAAGCCTGAAATTGAGAATATCTTGCAAAATGCAGCAGAGTTTCACATGCGAGTGCAAGAATCTCAATGAACCCAGTTCTGTAGACGCACATGTGGACTCCCAAGTATTTCATCAAACATGTAAAATGATTGGAGCTTTCATACGCTACGGACCGACGGCACTCAGAAATGGATTGTGAAAACGTTGAATAGAACAATGTGAAAAGCTCGCTTATGCATAATACGCAGCGAAAATTGACATGGTAAAGAGAAAAAAAATCTAATTTTCGAAAGAGGAAAATTATGCACCCAATGAAAAAAGCACCTTTAAGGACTTTTAAAAATCGAAAATAAGCACTTTTTAAAAACGCTACGCACCATGGATTAATATTGGACGGACAGAAAGTCTTGCGAAACAGCTTGTAAAGGAACATAAAAAAGTAGAAATTATTGTAATTCATAAAGTGCTTCTTCATTTTTGCCAAATAACGATTAAGACTTTCTTATATCGAAATCTTTTAAGCATAATCTATATTATATAAAACGCTAATACGTATGTATCAATAAAACCGATGATATTTCTTTTCCCGCGTTGGCAACAGCTTTCATTTTTAATTGANAATTTTTTAAGTTATAAAACTTTTAAAATTTAAAAGTTGTCAAATTTTAAAATGTTCCAGTTGGCTTAATTTTCAAAATTTTTCTTCGAAACTTTTTTATGTTGCTCGTTATAGACATAGAAACAAATGTATGTATTGAATTTGTGAGTAATTTTGCTGGTTTATGTAGCAAGAGATAATTTTTCATTACGTACAAAAATTTTGAAAAAAAAAAATTAAAAAAGCTCTTTTTTCAGTTCTCAATTTCTTTCAAATACTAATTATTATAAAAAACAATGCATAGAAATACTTAATATATAATTAAGTAACTGTTGACAAAGTTTCAAAACTTTATCTAGAAAATTAAGGCTCCTGGAACGTTTGAAAGTTTCAAAAATTTGAAAAAAATCAATATTGAGAAAAAGTGATTTTTTGCTCAAAATTTAAATTGTCTTTAAATTATTCTTATAATCAGTAGTAAATGTTTCATTATTTTATGACAAAAAAATATAACATGTTACTATTTCATTTATATTAGCTAATATAAGTAGTAATTATAATAGCTAAATAAGTAGTAATATAAGCAGTAATTGAAAAAAGCTGTTTTGTATTTGAAGAATGATAAAACAATTCGAAAATCTAACGAATTTGAAATGTCAATGATGAACAATCACAGATACAGTTAATAAGTACTGTTGCCAATAAAAGTTTCATCAGTGCAATAATAATTCAAAAATCCTCTGAAAAAATGTATCTTTTTGGTTGGTAAAAACGCATTTGCTATTTAGTTTCGCTTTCAGTATCAAATGTAAGGGGGCGTGGCATCCTGATTGGAAAACGAAACTAGCTTATAATTCATCAAAAAATGAAAAAAAAATTATTTCAGCTTATAAAACTAGCAAGAAAGCAATCAAAAACGTTAAAAAAATTTTTTTCGATATTTTCATCAATTTTTACCATTTTATGGGTCCACTGTAGCCTTAAGCATAATCTATATTATATAAAACGCTAATACGTGTGTATCAATAAAACCGATGATATTTCTTTTCTCGCGTTGGCAACAGTTTTCATTTTTAATTGATAGGCTTCGGCGCGCAAGAGCACGTAGTGAGCATCATATGGCTAATCTATATTATATAAAACGCTAATACGTTTTAATTGATAGGCTTCGGCGCGCAAGAGCACGTAGTGAGCATCATATGGCTAATCTATATTATATAAAACGCTAATACGTTTTAATTGATAGGCTTCGGCGCGCAAGAGCACGTAGTGAGCATCATATGGCTAATCTATATTATATAAAACGCTAATACGTTTTAATTGATAGGCTTCGGCGCGCAAGAGCACGTAGTGAGCATCATATGTCTAATCGGGTGAATTCTCACCGAATTATCAAAAAAATTCTCACAAAATTATCTTCATCGAAGCCGATGCTTTACATCCGGCGTTCAGTACTATTTCATATTGTTTTACAACACATGGTTTTAGCCCTCTGGTGGGAAAGACTTTAAAACAAAACTTACAACAGTTACTTTTCTCAACAACTGAAATTTAGAATAGTGTGATTAAGAAAAATATGTGAACTGTTTGCAATTTCAAATTAATATTGAAATGCACAGGTTTAGAATTTTCAACAGTTTAAGTTTTCGGAACTTCAGTGTTCAAAAAAGTATACAAAAGCTAGACGTTAAGAACGTATCCAATGAGCGAGCAAAGCGAGTATCGGATTGCGATGCAATCCGAAATGAACTGCGAAAGCAGTTTCGGGGGTTGGCGAGCGCCAGTGAGCAGGGGGCGAAGCCTCCTAGTTCATTTTTAAAATAAATTAAAAAAGTTAACTGAAAAATCACGAAAAGTTCTGTGAAATATCGCCAAATGTTATCACATTCAATTTTCATCGCATTACAAACCAAAGCCATTCTCAAGTACGCGATCTCCCTTTGGATATTATATTTTTCAGTATCTTAGTCATAATCGAGAAATGGCGCTCCCAAATGCCCCAGCTGCTGCACGTGGGCATAGTGCCAGAATCTCTATATCTCTCAATGTAGCTCTAGGGGAAAATATTTGAAGTTACCAGATACATATTCGACAAGAATCAGACATTATTTCTTTTCTGACAAAGGCATATCTTCCTTTAACGAAGAAAAGAATAAACTTCCCAGCCAAATATTAAGCTTTTCTTATCTCTTTTGAGCATATTTGGGAGATCTTGTAGGTGGATTTCATGTGAGTCCCTGGTATGGTAAAACTAAAATATTTATAGCTTAACCCATATAAAGCTGTTGTCCAAAATTATAAAAAAAATAAACATATATAATATAGATACTCATCTCTAAATTATATTTTGAAATTTATTTACTCTTACTGAATGTACCATTGGTATAATTATTTCTATGAATGCGGCTCTAACTTTCCTAACTTACAAATTATTTCTATTCAACTAAAGCTCTAAAATAAGCTTACAAATTTATTCAACTTATAAATTATTGCTGTATCTTTGAACTAGAGATATTTATTGTAACATCAAGAAAATGCCTCTAATATGCATTCTCATCTTTTGATGATTTTGGAGCTATTAATCTATTTCTATTGATATATGATTGATCTATCAGTGTTTTTCAAAGAGTGGGAGAACTATTTTTACTATTGTTCTGTACACTCAGATTTTGAGGGTTTCCCTTGAAAAAAAGGATAAAAAATAAATAAAAAGAAAATGCGTATAAATAAACTAAGTGCGAGTGCCAGATAGTAAACACCGCTATCTATGTTTAAGGAATGCCCATTTGTGTGACTAATAGAAAAACAAAATAATTTTTCCACACAAACGCATAATTAAAGGCCGAAACAGAAAACTTAATGATTTTTTTTTTTATATTTAAACTTACTTTATATTAAAAATAAAAAATATTTGTTAAGATTTCCAAGCAGGTTTCTTTTTAATTTCCTACCAAAAAACAGTTTCAGCTACTCGTTGGCTGTTAGCTGTCAAATGAACTCAAAACTCACTCTAAAAAAATTGTCAAGAGTACTTTCCTCAATGGAAATCTTGGAAACTTGGAGTTTTAAAATGAATGTTGCATATTGAATAAGACAAAAATAAGATCCTTCTCTAGGAAATCTCATTTTTAAAAGAAAATGTCTGTAAAGACCTTTATCCACTGAGCTCTTTATTTATTACGATTTTTCACAATCTCAGTGAAAACAATACTATTAGGGGAGAGTCGAGTACCCCCGTCCACTGTCAATTTCATATGTATAGAATATTTTTTCAAGTCAATGGGCCATCGGATATTAATTATTATATTAAAAAAAGATTATTTTCGAAGTTTCAAGCATTTATGCAGCTGGTAACATGGTAAACAATAGTTTTGAAAATATGTTGAATACAGTAGTCATGAAGTTAAGAAAAATTGATTGAATGTTTCGATTAAACTTCATTTGAATACTAAAAAAATATTTTTTTCTATACATACAGCATTACAGTATGTAGTCTTAAGTTTAATTTGCACAAAGAAAGAAGCTCATATGTGAAAAATTGTTCGAGTAATTACAAATTTACAAAAAAATTGGATTTCGGGTAGCCCCGCTCACATGAATGTCGGGTATCACCGCCCAATTTTATTTCGCCGATAAATGTACTGTTGCAAAGATTATTACTTTATTGCTTCAAATTTGAATGTTATATGCATTTTTAACAACAAATATTGTTGCTATTAAATGATTGTTATTAAATGATAGAATTCACTAAAAGTATATAAATATGTAATAAATAAAATAATTTTGTGATAAAAATGATAAATGAGGTTTATCTATTGTCAATACATTGGTCATTTTCATTTACACCTGAAAAAACAGTCAAAAAACATAATTTTTGTAACTGGGCGGGGCTACCCGACACATTTTGAAAAGAGCTGAAAAACATGTTTTTTTAAATTTCTATTTTTTTAAGTTAAACTATTCTTTTTTTGGTTTATTCTTTTTGCATTATTTAATTAGATGATAAAACAATAGAAACATACAAAAATATTGATTATTACTCAATATTATACAGAAATAAAAGCAATACTCCTTAAGTGGGCGGGGCTACCCGACTCTCCCCTATACATAATTAAAAAATTTGTTTAAGAAAATATATCTCTATGGCACACGTTGGCGACCTATCTATCTCCCAATAAACTCACTTCTCGCCAATGCAACTCGGAAGTCAAAGACGTTCCTTGTCGGAAACGGTTATCACATGTCTCGCTTGGAATTTATTATTCCCTCTTACGTAATCGAAGAAAAGATAATAGAGATATCCATTCTCTTTACCACGCTGAACGTATATCGTCTCTCAACTGTTTCTCCGTTGCCATTTTGGTGAAGTCACATCCACTGACGATCGTCTGCGATAAAGAATTCTAGATGGAACAACTTCCGCAGTTTTCGTTATCTTGAATACTTAAGATGAGCATATAGGTACTTTGATTTTTTCAAAAAAAGAATAAATATAAATAGCGAACGCTTCATTTTGATAATATCTTCTTTCTGTGGCTTCAACAGTATTTTCGCTATCCAACAAAAGCAATACGGAATAGAATTATGCATCGTTCACGACTGTGATGATTTCCTATATTGCGCTGATTTCATTCTTTAGATTTTTATCATTTTTCATGGAATAAAGAGGAAATAATCTTTAAGTAAAAATCGAACGGAAATAGTTTCCTGTTGTAATAGGGAATTTGTGAAGATTTTTTCACCGAAATATTATATAAGTATTATAAGGGCTTATAAGTATTAGAAAAAACGACAAATCACATTGAGTTTTTCCCCCCTTTTTAAATGAAGAATGGAATACAAGCACATTACAAAAAGATTTGAGGAAGTTGATTTAATTTTAATTAAATGATAAGTTTTTACTGTTAAATTTTTTCTCTCAATAATCAGGGTTTAGTTGCACTATTCCAGATGCAAAATATTTAGTCCTGAATTTTAGCTTTTTGTTCTGATGTTCCTTTTTGTGTGTTCTCAGAACATCCAATTTCAGTGAATTTTTTTTTAAATTTGAATTAATAATGCTAGTAAAAATCACAAAACTTATTTGCACTAATTTTTATTGAAGTTGTTTCTCTTGTTTCAGACTGCTGATGAAAAAGAAACCCAGCATTATTTTCGCCGAATTTTTTTTTTTCTTCTTAATATGTTAAATAGCTAATTGAAAAGTATTGTTAAGATAAACTTATTAACATCATTGCGAAGAAATGTTTTTCTCTTATGCGTCAAATTGTAGTGAAAAATTACACTTTATTTCTTATATTTTTCATTTCATTTACTCCAAAATTTTAAGAACTTTAAAAAGGTCCATTTACTTTAAGTAATGGTTTAGCTAGATTTTTACTCAAATTTTTTATTTTGATGATCTTTGTTATTAAATTACAATTCGTAACATTTGTTTATTTTTGCATACATTTATTCTTTTATCTGTAGATTATATACGATTTAGTTTCGATTTATTTTGTTACATGAAAATATGGATAATTATCAACTTTCTACAAACATTTTCGATCTATTTTTAGATGGAGCCTTCCGAAGTCCAGCAAAATCAGGTTGTGAGATTCCTCACTTATGTACGCATGCGCGAAATCGCATTTTTAAATTGGTTTCCGATCAAATTTTTCACGTTTTAATTATTTTTTATTTGAAAATGTACCACATAGAACAAAAGTTAAGTAAAAATATCTTTAGCTCCTCTTTTTTCCTTACTTTTCCTAAAAATAGTCCAGAATTGTACCAAAAAATGTCCTTATTCTTATTTTGAACCCCTACGAAGCTAGAATAATCTAACTTGAGGTTTTATAGAATAAAAATCTCAACTTCCCTAAAAAATAAGATTTTTTTTTTCAATCTGACAAAAAAGTTACATTTTTAAAAAGCCCAATTTAAATTCAACAGTATGAAAAATTAAAAAAATACTAAAAATTAATAGATCTCTGAAAAAATATAAGTTCTAAATGATATTGAATTTCACATTTTTTTCGAATTACTTTTATGTCTTCTTCTTAAGCACTACAGCCGATTCCATACCTTGGATATATTTATCGGTTACCACAAGTGAAAAAAAAACATATTGAAAATAAGACAAAACTACAACCGAAATTTAAATGAGTAAAACGAAATTAAAACATCAAAACCAGTTTGGTTTCTATATACGTTCGTAAAAATTGACTTCCAACTCATTTGTTCCCACTGGCAACCTAACAGGTTTGAATGTTTTCAGCTTCCTTGTTTATGATTCGTTAAATTTTGATAGCGTTTTTGCTTTTTCTCTTTCAGAGACTAATTTGCTATCCCTAACGTAAATAATCACGTGAAATCATTTATATAGCGAGTCTCAAATCTTACATTAAGGGCAGTTATTACAGAACACCATGATTATGCTAGCACTGAAAAATCCTTAAAACAAGCAAACTATAAATATTTTCTTTAAATCATCTTATTCATTTCTAATTCAATTTATAAAAAGAATAACAATGGAGGACAAAAATAAAAACTGATTAAACTGATTACTCCGCAGTGCTGTCGCTTTAAAGGAACTTACTAATAAAACATAAGAAAATACATTAGAACGATATTATTTATAGCCATTTTGCGTCTACAGCCTCAGCTATATAGTTGTTTAGCAGAAGTTGTTTCCAAGTTAAGAAACAAACACTGTATATGTAGATAAAAGAAATATAAAAAAAAAAGTACTGAAAAAATAACGAAAAACTCCGCATAAATCCAAGTAATAGGAGAGGCTACATGAAACTTTCATCGGGTTCGTAAATGACTTTCATGAGGTGATTTATATCCATCAACTAGACTTGGACAGAATGTACAGAAGGATAATCAGAATAGCTTTTCTTGTCTCCCATTTTTATGTTTTTTCTAGACTTAAAGAAAACAAAATAAACTGAAAGAACGCATTTTTATACATAAAACAAAACTTATTTCTTCTCTATTTGTGGCATTCCATTTTTTTAAGGAATTTGTATTTAAAATATATGTGTGTAAAATGTGAAAAGAAGCTTCCTGAGTGGCAAAGAATGTAATTTGAAAATTCATCTTGGTATTTTTTTTTTAAATAACCAGATAATAAATTAGTTTTCAATAAGAAGTGATACATAATCAACACCCTTAATATGTCTTTACAGAATCCTTGTAAAAAAAGCAATTAAAAGAAATACATTCATTAAAGGTTGCAAGCCAATATTTAACAAAGGAAAATGAAAAAAAATTATCAAAACCTGATAAATTTCAAATGGGGAAGAGGAAAGAGTAAAATATCAAAATGGATACCAGGGGAAATTTGACGGAGATCTTAACAGTCTCCATCTTCTTTTCTTATGAAATAGTTTTTTCTAGAAATCAAACAGGTTTTGATACTTTTAATCTTATCTTCCTCTTTAATTATTTGCCAGATTTTGATAACTGCTTCTTCCAGCTTATGTATCAACATGCAAGAACAATTGTATATTCTTTTAATTTACAGTGATTACGGTACATACGGACTGTAATTAGAGTACATAATGTATATCCTACGTAACAAGTTAGGAATTAATTATTATTTCAGCTCAATGGAAGAACATGTCAAGTTACATTTTTTATATAATTTAAGAAAATAAGTGGTGCACAGAGAAAAAAAAAGAAGAAAAAATCTCTTTCGAAAGATTTGGAAGAAAATATTCATAGATATATATTATATATATGAATATTTTTAACTTCATATTTTCAAGACATTTAGTTCACATTCAACATTTTTATAAGCCTGAGAATTCTAAGGCTTAGTTATTCTGAGTGTAACAGAACTTCTTGATAAAATTATCCTTAAATGATAAAATAAAGGAAATAATTCATGAGCTGCATTCAGAACACGTAAAAATGTATTTTTTTGAAAACATTTTATCATAAAGTTCCAGTTATGTAATAATGAGATTTCTTGTATTTCTTTATTATTTTCTATCTTATATCTAATGTATTTTTAAAAAAAATCATTAAAGATAAAAATAATGAAAAGCATATCTAAGATAAAATATAGTTGCGAAAATGAGAGAAAGCGCGTAATGTATTATGCATCACATAACTTGTAGTACAACTTATAATGCATTTTTAATCTAGCAATAGAATTCAAAAGCTAAATTTCGGAATATACATTTAGTTCAAAAGTACTTACGTTTATATTCTATGGTAAATTTGTGACAATAATCATCTTAGGAATTTGTCCGAATGTGTCGTAGTAAATAAAAACTAATCAAAGATAACTACAGCAATGAAAAATTATAAAACTTTAATGCTTTAATTCTCTAATTTAAAATGCATTTTAATCCAATGTGTTTTGAATTCAATTGCCACCAGCAAAACCTGCTTCCAGTTCTATTTTAATACTCGAATCTTTGAATCAGCTCATTTCTTTACATTTAATCTAATATCATTTACATAAAAAAGCTGTTAATAAAATATATGATATGATAGTTTAAAATTTAAAGCTGCAATGATAACATTCAATTTGTTTATGGTATTCCTACAGCACAGAATAAAACAAGCAACAAAGTTATCAATTTTACAGTTATAACTGAAGATTCATTTGTAATCCGATTTAACTAATTAATACAAATGGTAATTCTGTAAAATGCTTAAAACACATTTACACCACGATAAAAAGAAACCTGATAAACTCTTCTACTCAAGAAAAGATATTATTAATTTTCTGGCACATTCAATTATTCAAAAAAGCTAATATTCGCTTTCAAATAAAAATTGCAAACTCAAAAAATGAAGAAAGCCAGTCTCTCAAAAATGTTTTGGCGTACTATTTATTAAAATTATTTCAAAATTCTGTTTAAACCACAACTTGTAAATTGTATAAGGTTTTAAAGCTAACTTCTTTCAGAAAAATAATGGAATATTTGTCCTTACAAATTACGTAGTTCGCATAAAGGCATTACATTACTTAAAAATCAATATAAGGTAATAATTTATCATCTAAAATGCGCCAAGATAAAAATGACCTTTATGTCAGTTGTATAAGCGAAAAAAAGATTAAAATTATAATTAAGATGATCACGCTGGTTCACAACGTCGCATCATTTAAACTGTCACTAAATTTAACCAATATGTCTAGTTTTCCGTGATTGACAGAAGTCAAGCAATGATGTAATAACTTTTAACTACATCAGATATTTTACGCTGACTGCAGTTTTCCTATAACTATGAAGGACTGCCAACTTATTTGACATTTCAATGAAAACTTCAGCAAATTAAAATCAAACTTAGCCAAAATAAAGCTAGAATATATCAGGATAGAAGCAGTTCGAAAAATAATTATCAAGTTACCACACAGCAGCAAGCACAAAAAAGGGAGATTAAATGCTTAATTTTCGGTATCAGTTGTTAATATGTTTATTTGGTGTTTGGTTTCATAATTTAAAATATCTTGATTACTAACTTATTATCATATTTGAGGTTAGGCCCTCAATCCATTTCTGTTGCTTTTTAATAGGTGAAAATCCAATCATTAGATCAGAAGTGTTCGCTTTTATATTTTGCGAGTAAATTAATTAATGCACCCATATAACACACAATGAGTCCTTCGCCTTCTACTGAGGTAAACCGGGTTCGAATCGTAGCGATGGCTGGTCGATACGAATTCCGCATCCAGCTTGCACCGACACTGCTAACACACAGTGTTGACATGCAATATCCTCAGTGGTAGACGGATCATATGGTAGAGTCCCCTTGCCGTCAGGCTAACCGTGGGAGGTTCTCGTGGTCTTCCTATCCATGTAACGTGAATGCGGGTTAGCTTCATCAAAAAGTCCTCCACGAAGGCAAATTTCTCCCAATAATTGATCCAGAATTTCTTCTGGATTGGATTCAAAATCACAAGGCTACATAGTTGAACATTCATAGTCATAAACCAAAAAAAAATGGGTTGACTGTTCAATGATAGTTATAGTATAAAATAAAATCTCAGTATTTCAGATCTTGATAATCACTTCAGTTAAGCTAGGCAGGGGTCTGTTTAGAAGAAATTTGGGTCCGTTAACGGACCCTTCACAAAATATCTTTTCATAAAAACGGACCCTTCACAAAATATTTCAACTTAAAAACGGGCCTTTCACAAAATGATTTTTCTTTTAATCGGACCCTTCACAAATTAGTTTATCTTCATTATTATTTTGTTAATCGAATAAACCCTTTCCAGGGCAGAAAACAAGAAAGATGGATGTAAACGAATTAAGTTTTGTCTTCGGCAGACGATTCTTCCATTATTCGTCCGAAATTAATATTCTGCGTTCAGCAGTATAGGCTAAATACCAAATATTTGTATGTTGCATCTCTAATTTAGAAGGAGCAATTGTTGTTTATTTTTTAAAATTTAATTTTTTTAATTACAATTTTACAGTGTTGAGCATAATCTTGTATGTCTATACAATTTAAAAACTCCTTGAAAAAATTTTTTTTTTGCAATAACGGACCCTATTTGCACAAATTCATAAAAGCGGACCCTGGTTGAAAGAATGTGAGTAATTTTTTCACAATTTCACGAAAAACGGACCTTTCACAAAATGTCTGGATAGACCCCTGCTAGGTGAGACACTCTCCTCACAACAAAAACCCCATTTAAATGACCCAAAAGTGCTAACACACGTCTCATAACACAGTTGTACAAATCTTCTGCATCTGCATCGCATGCTGACTAATTCTTGAGTACAGTATCTGGTTCACAGTATGAGGTATAAAAAACACATTTTTGAGTGTAATGTTTTGAAGGTACTTTTGTCAGCATCAACTTTTTCCGACACTCCTCAAACTATTCGGTCTCTTTAACACAAAATCACTAACTCCCATCAATTCACGTAACTGCTCAACGTCGTTAAGCCAAAATTGTTAATTTAATTAAATCAATTAATAACTAATTAACTAAACCATTAATTAGCTAAAAGTTAAAATTGTTAATTATAATTATAGCCAAATAAATTAGAACTTAAAGTATAAAGCAACTTTGCCGTTTGCGACTGAGGGATCATTTTAGTTGAGAAAAACAAGGCACTTCTCAACAGGATTCATACAGGATTTGGTCCTGTCGACATTATATACACCTCAGTATCAAATCTTAAATTTTCACAAAAGTTTTTCCGTTCATCCAAATATAAATAATGTGTTTTTATGCAAATAACATATTTATTTCGTCTAAAATCTCATTTCTATGAAAAATTAATTGATATTGCCATCACAGTAAGATTAAATAAAATTACTAACTCCAAAGTAAAAAATAAAGCAAATAATATAAATAAAAATTTAAGAGCATATTTCGCTGTAACAGTAATAAGAAAATGATCTTATATATATTTATATACACATGATAAAATATTATTGCTTGAAATAACAGTATTACGATTTTTTTAAAAGAATTTTCTTAATTACTGCGCATTTTATAAATAAGTAATAAAATAATCTGGTAGTATATTTTAAATAACACACTAGATAAACAATTTCCTTGAGAAAAAATTTTTTAAAACCATAACTATAACATTTTCCAAAAGGATGAAAAATAAAAAATCATTCTAGGCAAAATGTGTGTAACAATACTCCTCATATGTCCCAAACACTAGTTTTTATGGAAGAAAAATGACATTTATTCTTGACAGGCGCGTGACTAATTAACTCCCTGCTTTGAGATACAAGGCTTAAGTGAAGCGAATAATTGCGTGTCACAAGGCTTAGTAAAAAGTGTTAATTTTAACATAGGATTTTTTTTTTACCTCCATATGTCTTTTAAAAGCAAATAGCTTGAAGTGTTCAATACTCGTGGACAGACAGAATTTAAAAAAATATTTTTTTGTGCAATTACTTTTTAATTAAATAGCTCTAGTAAAACTTATTTTGGGATCAAATTTTAATTGAGTACAAAATAAATGAAAAAATTATTATTAATGTCTCCAAAATTTAAGTATTATTTTTACTCTTTTTTTTTTTTTTAATTTTTTTTCCTTTATTTATTTATTTTAGAAGCTCCTCTTTAGAGCAGGAGGCTCCGCTCATCCACCCTTGTTTTGGTCTGTCATTGATCTTTATTTATCTCTTCCAGAAAAATGAAAGCTTTCTAAAAAAAATTATATTGCTTTTAAAATATATAATTATAATAATTTTATGTAAGAACTTCTTGTTGATCGTAACAATATCAACGAGTGCTTGGATTTAAGAAAAAGTACCTGAATAAAAAAAAAAATCTTTAGACTTAGGATTAAATAGGTATGACACAATAAGATTTAATAAATGAGCAGGAATTTTACTTGTTAAAAATCTATAACGATAACCTTATATTGTATAACAGAAGAAATTGCAAAAGGTTTTTATCTTCTAAAACCTTTATATTTAAAAAAAAAATCGATATAAACATTGTGACTTACATCTGGCAACATCTGATCGCTTCCTCTTATTTCTTTTATTTTATATATATATATATATATTTTTTCCTTTGACATCAAGTCAAGCGCGAGCTTATAAAATGAAAGTCTCGAGAAAGATAAATTTTACAACAACAATCGATAAACAAACATTATTTAAAGAGAAGTGAATAAAAGTCACGAAAAAACACTTAAAAACTCGCGTTTAGTTCATAATTGAAAACGGTCTTTTCAGATCGTCAAATTTCTACTTAAACTTGCATTCCAAACGACAGTGGATTAGTAAACATAGTAATTTTCTTTTTTTCATTTCAAGTTAAACAAATGATGATTCTCGAACAAATCACCGAATCTTAAATTTGTTTCTTCCATCAAACTCCTTAACATTTTTCTACGCACCTTCGTAATTTCAAGTTTATAAGTAAAATCTGCAACCAACTAAATTGTGCTTACTTATTTTATTCAAAATATCTAAATTATAACACTTCCCTATTATGCACAATTATAAGCAGAAAATATAATATAACAAAATTTTTGTGAGAAAAATACAACAGACAGTAACATTTATAAATGAATTTAATTTGAAAGCAACTGCGAATGTTCGCGCTTTTTTATTCTTTCTTTTAGATAATTAGAAATTATTTTTGTTATTTAGAAACTATCTTTATCAACTTCATGGTATATTAAGAAGGGAATGTGCTGAAAATAGGGATTCATAATGAAATTAATTGAAGCGCAAACAAAAAATCGAACTAGCAAGTAGTGGACAATGCAGATTTCGCAAATTTACGTTAGATTCAAAAAACTCCTGATCGTAAGGTTTAAAACTGCAAATGCTTAAAAAAAAAAAAATTTGTTGCTCTTTTTTAGATTCTACGAATCTAAACTTTCGTTAACATGATTTTACAGAGCTACAAGCACCCTGTTCATTGCTGTTAAAAGTTGTTTTCTGCTTAAACCCATCTTCAAATTAACTAGATGGACGCGTTACAGAAAGATCAAAAGGAACACCAACACAAAATGAAGACGAAGGATTCGTTATAACAAAATGTGAAAAGGAAACGTGTGATACAACAATTGGTTGATTTGATAATAAAAAAAAAATTTATTATTGGTTTTAGTTTAAAATTAGGTTTGTCTAATTGCAGTTGGTCCAAAAAAACTAAATATTTTTTCGTTAATAAAAATTGTAGAGCATATTTACTTGAACGATGCATTCAGTTGAGAGAAGTTTAACTTTCATAATATCCACGTCTATTGTTAATTTTTTCTTTGATTTAAAGTAAAGATGATAATCTACGTTAGAGTTTTTAACTTGTGGATTTTTGCAGAATCTCGTATTTTCATTCACGTAAGTTTGATACTTTTTCACTCGCGCATGCGTATTTAACCAGAATTAATGCATGTGCAATTTAGTTAATGCCATTTAGTTAGTGCTCTATTTAGTTAATGCCAGTTATGTCAATGAGGAAAAAAAGCGTATTATTAAAAAGCGTATAAGCTCATAAGCGTTTCAAAATATATCTTTTGGAAAATATTTTAGTGTGTATATAGCTAAAACATTAAAAAAATAGAAATCCACATAAAATTTAAACTTTTATTTCCCTTGGGAACAAATCATAATGGGTAGTATTTTCTGATTAAGTTCATCCACGTGTAAAAAATTAACAGAGACAACTCCAGCACACAAAATATTATAATGATTAACTCTTCCTTTCCAGTTTTTAATTAAGTTTTTAAATAAAACATTTTTAGTTACTCGCTCTCTTAAACAAAATTTTTTTAACTAAATAACTTTTTTAGACATTCATTTATCTCCTACATCTGTTCTTTGTAACTTTATTCCTTCTTTTTTTTTCCTTTAGCTCTGCAAAAAGACACTTTCATTAGCACTTCAACTATCTTCTTCAGGCTGGCAACAAAAGTCATCAATTCTACCTAATTTTACCTTTCCTTTGTCTGTACAGGGGCATTCTTTTTTGTCATGGCATATTTTGAAATGAGTTAATAAAGGAAAAAAAAGTAAATAATTATGTCCGCAATACTTTTTTGGTCCTGCAACTTATTATATGGGGTCGATTATATTTTCTTCACGTGAAAAAAAAAAGAATCAGCAGGGATGTTTTAAGAACACAATTTCGAGACTGAAAAAGCTATGAACAAAACATTCTTAAAATTCTATTTTATTGTCCTTTGTTAGGCCTAAGTAGTTAAGGCTTATATGTCTTTCAGTTTACTGCCATTGCTTTTATCTCTAATGGCCGTGTTTGCTTCTACTCAAGCCTAAGTTAAAGCTTTCAGAAATTAGATTCTACAAACATAAATACTGACTATTACTTTAAAAAAAAAAAAACTCTATAAGGAAATAAGAAAATTGCCTTAATAGTTTTCAATGTTCAGTTTTGGTTCAATGCCCTGATGCCTGTCCCTCCTCTGAAGAGATTCTTAGCCGAAATTTTGAATTTATTGAGGGAGTTAAAAGGGAAACTTAAACATTGCTATCAAGACAACTGAGGTATTGTTTCCTATGTATTTCTTTACGTTGAGGGAAACCAGACCAAAATTAAGTCGATCAGACTAATAATTTGGAAGCTATACGGTTTTTATCTATAAAAAGTACAATTTGTTACTTTTATACCTATTTAAGCATAAGACATTATTAAAAAAAATACGAGGCATTGTTCCCGGTCTTACGCAAATCATGTGAACGACCACAAAAAAAATTCCGTCAAATAGCAATAAACAATAAAGCAATGAGCAATAAACGGCCAAAATAAGAGCAATTTAATAATGTTTTAACTATTGTTTAGCATTGATTGCTAAAGATCATAGTCGTATCAAAAATAACTTACGCTTACACCAGGGTTAAACACTTAATTAACCATTACTTGATGATAAGTTTTCAATGAAAATTAATGCGTTTCAGCTATGAGACGCTTAATTTGATTAATGCGACTTACTTTCTTTTTATCAATTATACGTAAAATCGTTCAAAAAACACGAAAGGAAGTGGAACACCTTCTGCACGTGTTTAGGAGGTCACGCTTTTTCCAGAAATCGAGGTCACTCGTATAATATCATTAAGAAAGGGATATTAAAAATGCTTTCTTCGTTTCTGCAATGATACGGAAGAAGTTAGAAACTGGCTGTGAATCAAGGTAAAACAAACCTTGACACTTAATCTACTTCATAACGTGAATCAAAGAAATTCTGCTGCAAGGCTTTGTTTCTTCTCTTGTCGTAAACTAAACAGAACCAAGTTGACAACTTTGTTTCATTATTGCAATTGACTCCCTACTGTCAAATGCTAACGGGATAGGGGTATGTCAAAAAATCGATATCTTCGAACAATAGGACTATAAAGTACATTTTCGAAATGCTCTTGATCCCTTTGGCGCAGATGGAACACCAGTGCCCTTTTTATATGCATTTTTTCTGGCGCTCTAATTACAAGTAGAAATATAATTTGGTACTTTTTAAATATTAAAAAACAGTCTAATACTTGCTTAAAAAATCTTTTATATTATCGGAATCGTACTAAAAATATAAATTCCGAAAAATAGTAGTTCGAATTTTTTTTTCATTCATGTTCAAAAATTTATCAATATTTAATGGAAATTTCCTTTCATTTCAATTCATTTTCATCCATTTAAGTCCGAATTAATTTAAATTGAAAACTGAATTAATAATTGAAGAAATTTCAATGATGAGTTACTATTTGAAAGTGAGCCGTGATTTGAAAGATTTTATTTTTAAGGCAGAAAAAGACATCTGTGACCTATGCTGTATTTCATAACCATAAAATATTTAAATGCTAAATATAATATTTTTAACTCACTTTGACCTAAATTAACACATGATAATGAAAAAAATCATGAAAAATATGTTAAATGAAAATTTTGCGTCAAAGGGTTATATAGTCCTCCTGTATTAGAAAATTACTTTAATAAAACATTTTTTCTTTGTAACTTTAATAAAACAAATGTTTTTCTTTTTTTAAAAAGTATGATACCTAACAAACATTATTTAACAGGATGACAAAAAAATAACCTATCATTAACTCACGATGAAGATGTTTTGATTCTCTGGTCAGAAAGTTCTTTGGAAAGGAAGAATAACTTTCCAACAAGATACTGCTTCATCATAAATGCTCTTAAAAAGGGTCCAAGAGGCATTTTCCTAACGTTTTTACATCACAAGATTGGCCGCCTTATTCTCCAAATTTGAATCCTATGGATCCTTCCATTAGGTTAACCTTGGAGGTAACACAATTTAAGAACCCATCATATGTAACCTTCTTAAGTTTTCGTGCTAAATTTTAAACTTTTGAGTTCCTTAAAAGTCATTGAGCAAAGGAAAGGTGGAAAATATTAGCAATTGAGTTGCGTCCCATATCCGAAAAATTTTGAGACACTTTTATAGCTCTGCATTAACACTAAATGTATTATTGTTTGTTTTTTTTAAATTTTTAAATGTATAACAAGTAGCAATGTTTTCGTGCTTATTATCAGTAATTGAATTGTGGTCTATAAAGGAAAAATTTTGAGACACGTTTATAGTTCTGCATTAACACTAAATGTATTATTGTTTTGTTTTTTTTAAATTTCTAAATGTATAACAAGTAGCAATGTTTTCGTGCTTATTATTAGTAAATGAATTGTGGTCTATAAAGGAAAAATTTTGAGACACGTTTATAGCTCTGCATTAATATTAAATGAAGTCTTTTTTCCTTTATTTTGAAAGTTTTTAAGTATGTGACCGGTCTTATAGTTTTTATGATTTTCTAAAATAATGGTTGTAACATTTAATGAGCATTAAAGTTAAAGAAATGTGTCCACACTCTAAGAAATATCAATTCAATGTTCAACCATGAAGCTGGTGCATATCTACAGCAACCTAACAAGATGTTAAATTGAAGTAAAATTTTATTTCCGTTAAAGTGGAGCCATACTATAAGTTAGACAAAATTTAACAAAGATTAATTTGATAGATAATATGGTTCGACTTTGTACCCTTATAAGGTTACAGTATATTTGCACGATATTAGGGTTCTACGCATTCCAAAATCTCGGACAGTACAAAATATTTCTAAACACCCATCAAAGTAATGAAGGTGATAATGATTGAAGCTTCTACTTTTCAACTTTATACTGAGCCGAACACATAGCATCATGTACTCTAAAAAACCTAATTAAACGGTGACAGAAACTATGTCTGACGCAAAAAAAAGTTAACGGACAAAAACATAAACACAAAAAAAAGAGGGAAGTTCGCAAATGTCAAGAAGCTATATGTATTAGAAGAAGATAAATCCCATGGCAGAGAGCGACAGTGTAAATAATAAATGAGAAATATCTATTCTGTTAGATTAGATCTACAAAACTAAAAATAATAATTTTTCTTCGGTAATTTTGAGGAGGAAAAGATTTACATCACAAAAAATATGGACTTAAAAAAAATGTTGGCGTTTCCAGCTAGCATACTGCGAAAAACATTACAAAAAACGCGGAAGAAGAAAAAAAATTCGAAACTGTACTAATGCAAGAAATATATGCACTTATACAAGAAATACATAAAATTCCGGTCCTCAATTGAATGCAATTAAACACCTAGCCAGAATACTAATGCATTTAAATAAATAACAATATTATTCCTCATTGTTTCTTCCTTATTTACAACTGAAAAACAAGCAAGGCTAAAAAGATACACCATTTTAAAAGTAGGTCTTGGCAAACTTTTAAGCACGTTAATACAAATTTAACCTTGAAAGTAAAATTTACATTTCTTAGGGATGCTGACGAATTACGCAGTCGATTCACGCGAATTCTCAAGGTAAATAAAATGCAAATTTGAATTTATTTAAAGATAGTGAAGTAAATAAAGGAACTTCAATGAATTCAAATACTTTAAGGCAAACAAACTGTATACTTATTTAACTATCTTAAGGTGGTGAAAACAACATGAGGAATGTAATTGTAAAAAATATTGCTATGGTGACACCAAATAATAAAAATTAAATATTCAGGGCATAAATAATTTCTAATTTCATTAATTGAATCATCCCTATTATAAAATGCTCCATGGATCCTAAGTTTTACACAATTTTGATCTATTTTAATTTGGTTGGGGAAACAAAGGCGAATCTCTTACAGGACAGTTTTGAGACTTATCATTCCGATTTTTTTAGAAGTAAATAATTAAAAACAAACAATAGCATTTTTTTGTTTATAATTTTGAAAGAAAAAACGGCATAAATGTATTTGTTATTTTCATTAACAATCTGAAGAGCAGCATTCAAGGTACTGAACATAATAAAAAGATCAAAAAGGTCAGACGTTTATTCAGAATGTTTTATATATTAACTTATAAATATAGGAAAACAGATTTTTCTTTTTCAAATTATCTTATTCATTTATAATTCCATTTACAGAAGGAATAAAAGGCGAGAAGAAATTGAAAACTAGTTGGAAGTTACGACTTTACCTCTTCTCTGTAGGATTTTTTTATTTTTCGAATTTCCGACCCAAAAAAAGCAGTGTTTTATTTGTTGAAAATTAATATATGTTCTATCCTAAATTCGAAAATGCAAAATATTTTTGTCAGCAAGCAGTTTTTTACTCGACGTTTTGGTTGTGCAATATGTGATATCCCATCAACTGATCTTCAGTTTTCCCTGCAATGCACCCAAGTTTTATCTTAAAAGTAATAAACTGTGATAACATATTTATTAACTCCATTGCTTTAAGGGGTTTAAGGTGTTAAATACTTGCATAAAATAATTATCAAAATTAAGTAAGAAATATTTTGGAAAATAATTTTCCAACCTTACCTTAATATTTTTTCAACCAAAAAAAAATTGTCCAACTTTATACAGCATAACTATTGTACTTTGACATGCAATGGTAACACTAATGAAAGCGAAATTACAGAAAGCACAAAATTATTTTGATTTCAATTCAAGGAGGGAAATCTTACTGCAAAAATTGTGAAGAAAATGAGACCAGTTGAGCCATCTCTTAGTAATATTCAGAAAAATAAAAATAATCACAAGATTTAGAGACCGAGCCACGATGGCTCAGGGGATAGAGCGTTCGCCTACCAATGAGGCGAACCGGGTTCGAATCCCAGTCGATACGAATTCCGCATCCGGCTTGCACCGACCACAGTGCTGACGTGAAATATCCTCAGTGGTAGACGGATCATGGGTTAGAGTCCCCTTGCCGTCAGGCTAACCGTAGGAGGTTCTCGTAGTCTTCCTCTCTATGTAACGCAAATGCGGGTTAGCTCCCTAAAAAGCCCTCCACCAAGGCAAATTTCTCCCAATACTCGATCCAGGAGTTCCCTTGTCTTCTGGAGTAAGTTCAAAATGACAAGGCTACGGAGTTGAACATTAATAGTCGTAAACCCATAAAATTGGGTCGGCTGTTCAACGACGGTTATAAAAATAAAAAAGATTTAGAGAGACGTGTAAGTAGTGACGAATTCAATTTCAATGATGCAATTTTTCTCTTCGACGTATGGCATACGACGCCTACCATAAGAGGAACAAAAACGCCGAACGTACGAGGTGCGAAGGCGACAGAGAAGGGGTTAAAAAGTAAAAACAGCAGCGTCGCTTAAAAAGAAAGTTAACTGTAAGACAAATTGATTATTTTGTATCTTAATAAATAGTATCTCAAACTAACGAAACAAAGTCTGTATTCGAATCTAGAAGAAGTACTTCTCATTAGAGAGATATTGCAATAAGAATGTTGCTATAAAAATTTAAGATAAATCGTGATTTAAAATTTATTAAATTTAAAGCAAAAAAGGAGCCTTCATTTTAAGGCATCATAGTGGTACTGAAATATGATAAAGTGGAGAAAGCAAAAAAGGAAGGGTTAAGATACAAATGAGTTCATCCGAAATAGCAATAGATACGTCCTTCAAATCCGGTTGCGGTAGTTTGGAGGTCTCATACGCACTCATCAAATAAGGCGTAAGCGACTTAATAGGCTTAGAAACAAATGGAATGAAACTAATAACATAGCTGTGTCATCTCTAAATATTTAAACTGAAGCATTCAGAAAGAGATCACAAAAGTATGCACTGAAAGTGCGCTAGGGAAAAAAAAGCAAACACCTTGAACAACTTTTGATTTGATGATCATACTATTACTTCCTAGAACTCGACCTTCGTGATTCGCAGTCCTAACTTTAAGTATATGCTAATTACTGCAAATGATATTTTTAGTTACGAAATCAGACACACACAAAAAAATTAATAATAATATAATTGTATAAATACTCTGAAGAAATAAAATATTCTGAATAAACATACTTTATTTGTCCGTCAAAATATGATAGGTCGACACTCCCAATAATTCAGGCAAGAGGCGGTTATAATTTCGATCTCTTTAATATTCATTTCACTTTTTGAGGCATTTAGAGATGACTTAGGAAGTAATGAACAAAATCAAAAATTTATACGTAATTATAAAACCTAATTTATCAAAGATAGTTCCATAAAAAATTATTATTTCTTATTTTTATTATTTTGTTTAGAAATAGTCGAAGCAATTTTAAATTGTAAGGTATACAGATCCTTACACCAATTTTATCTACTTTCTTTTTAAATGATAAAATCCGAAAGTGGATGAAAATTTGTAAAGAAAATTTTTTTTAAATATGATTTCTTTGAGATTATGAAATACTCAAAAAGTGAAATTATCATAACGGGGTTCAAACTTATGTCAGTTCTCTTGACTGTATTAGCATCATATTTCTTACATGCCATCCGCTTTGACTTAAGCTTACGTAATATAGAAATCAAAGATCAATAATTTTTAAGAAGATGTGAAATGAACTCATAGGTATATTAGTTTTCAACTAATAGAGCTGCAAGCTAGGTAAAACATTCACAGATTAAATTTCAGTAGTGCATAATGAAAGTCGTGCGTGAAAAATTATTTTTTTCACGCAGCCGTCCTGGAAGAAAATTTTAAAAAATATTAATAAATGAATGAAAAAAATAACGAATTTTAAGTGCACCTGAAATCCAAATTTCAGGACCCCAGCACAAGCGGTTCTGGTTTCCTACCAGAAACTGATTTCATTTCGGAGACATACACAAACTCTTCCTTCGATTATTTAAAATTTATAATTAAAATCTAAAAACAAACAAAGTTACTTATAGGATATTACTTTGAACAATACTCTTTGTAAATAGAATAATTGTCTCAATGGAATGCGATTTTCCCGCTCTCCCCACTTTCCTCTTCTGTGTTACCATGATGATAGCAAATCTTACTCTTACCTCACGGCACTACGTTTCAGCAATAAATGGGAAGTATATCGTAATATACATTCTACGATAGTATACGTCGTTGGTGAAAAAGCAAGATTTGCGTATACCATAGTGACAATGAGGGGAAAAGTGTGGGGAGTGGTAAAATTTTGCAACCTTGAGACGCTTATTTTATTTACAAACAGTATAAATCAATACTACAATTCTTTACTACTTCATTATATTCTTTCTTGCATAATAGGCACATAAAAATCTATCGTTTTAAAGATATAATTCCCAACATTAGATAATTAATGCTATCAACATATTTTTTTCATACAAAACAAAATTTTAAATTCAACTTTATCACTTCATTTATTATTTATCTTAAGATAACAAGTAATAAGATCCGAAAAATAATTTAGTAAAGAAAAAATTTTCGGGAGCTATGAAAGAGGGAAAAAGGCATAAAAGGGGTAGTCCAGATCATAAATAGCAATGGAATCCTCCAAGACATAATATTCTCCACCTAACTAAAAAAAGAAAAAATGAAAAATAAAAAAATAATAATAAATGAAAAAGAAAAATGAGAGGAAACTGGGTTATGAACGATGATTCCTAAAATTCTTGCCGCCAGATATAGACGATCTCATTAAGGGGGAAAATTCTCGCGTTTAGTTATTAAATATGCCTGCGATTGAATTACTCCAGCTAAAAAATATTTTTAAATGGAAAGTTCATAAAAATGTTTTAAGACCCAGCTTAAGACATGGGAATAATTTTCTTTTCTAAATCTATGATTGGCGAAGAAAGTTAAATGAAAAATTCCCACTTTGAAAACTAATTTTCGCCTTACTCGAAGATTCCTTTTCTTATAATAAGATGCCTAATAACTTAAATAAATTACATGGTTTTTCATTCTTATAAAATGGTTTTTACTGTTGTTAGAAAATCTTAGAATATAATCATCGGAGTTTTTTTAATGTTTGATCTTTAAGTAAGAAATAAATTTTGAAAAAATAATTTCGTAAGGGTTTCATATTGATATTACAAGTTTAATTTCTTAAAACTTTACTCTTAGCACTAAAAGCAGGGGTTTGTCCAGAGAATTTGTGAAAGGTCCGGTTTTCGTGAAATTGTGAAAAAATTACTCACATTCTTTCAACCAGGGTCCGCTATTATGAATTTGTGCAAATAGGGTCCGGTTATTGGAAAAAAACTTTTTCAAGGAGTTTTTAAATTGTATATAGATAAAAGATTAAGCTCGACACAGTAAAATTATAATAACAAAAATTAAATTTTCAAAAATAAACAGCAATTGTTGCTTCTAAATTAGAGATGCAACATACAAATATATGGTATTTAGCCTATACTGCTGAACGCAGAATATTCATTTCGGACGAATAATGAAAGAATCATCTGCCAAAGACAAAACTTAATTCATTTACATCCATCTTTATTGTTTTCTGCCCTGGGGAGGGTTTATTCGATTAACGAAACAATAATGAAGATAAAAAAATTTTTTAGAAGGGTCCGATTAAAAGAAAAATCATTTTGCGAAAGGTCCGTTTTTAAGTTAAAATATTTTGTGAAGGATCCGTTTTTATAAAAAGATATTTTGTGAAAGGTCCGTTAACGGACCCAAATTTCTTCTAAACAGACCCCCTGCTAAAAGGTACCTACCTATACGAGTCTTATAACAGACGCCAGATTGTGCAAAACGTTTAATACTTTTTTAGAAATAATATATTTCCTCAAAAGATTAAATTACAACACACGAAATGCTACAAAATAAAAATAGCCATTCTGCAGTTAAGTTCTAACTGGTAAACAAANAACGGACCCAAATATCTTCTAAACAGACCCCTGCTAAAAGGTACCTACCTATACGAGTCTTATAACAGACGCCAGATTCTGCAAAACATTTAATACTTTTTTAGAAATAATATATTTCCTCAAAAGATTAAATTACAACACACGAAATGCTACAAAATAAAAATAGCCATTCTGCAGTTAAGTTCTAACTGGTAAACAAAAAAATATAAAATGAATTATTTATTTAATTCTAATTTTGATCTGGTGGTTAAAAAAAAAGGCTAGAGATAAAAGTATCCTTAAAAAAATATTATTTTTATTTTATTTTATTTTTTTGCTTCAATATGGTTCTTTTTTGACTTTAGCTTCAGTATGATTTTGAAGTGAGCTATTACGGCTCAGTGTTAAGACACTGCGCTGTCATTGTAAAGAACTGAGGATTCAGCGAATTTCAGAATGATGGATACCGGCCTGTTTGGAAAGTTAAGGGGCTGGTATGAAACACTGGAGATGTTGCGACCACCATGTCTATCTATGGTCACGAAATGATAAAGGGTTAATTTCCATGGCTCTCATGGTCCACAATCGGCTGCCGCGTGAATGTTTTTCTTTATCTTATTTACTAAGAATTAACGTTTTCCTTTCAAGAAAAATATCTGTCATTATTTACACTTTTAGAGAGTTTCAATGAAGCAAAAGATTTAAATTGTAAAAAGATTTTAATTTTTGTAAGTACAAAATGAAAATTGCAAACTGCCCTTACAAATTTCAATTGTTTCGAATAGCCAACAAAAAAAAAAACCTTTTATACGCCTAGAAAAAACCATGGATTGAACTGCGGTGCAAGTAAAAAAAATTGGGGGGGGGGGAAGAATTTTGAAAAAAAATTTGAAATTTTGGGCTTTTTTTCAAGTAGGTTTTCGAAGTGAAAAAGAGATATTTAAAACTGAAGCTTAAAAAAAAAATTTCTAACAAATTTATTTTCAATTTTGGAGAATTCTAATCGAAAATGCCGGTTGGAAAAAAATTTGAAGGAAAATCGAAAAACCTTTCGCCATTTAACAACACAGCATATCACAGCAATATAACTAACACATCGATTTTGCCCACGATAGGACAAGGCAACAGGTTTCTTGCCATGTCTCGGACAGGTCTGAGCAAACAGACTTTATTCTAACTAGAAATCATCATCTTTTTGAAGGTCAAAAATTGAAAGTTAATTTGAGGTTGCCGACTATCTTCTGCGATCAGACATTTTCATTACCATTTGTATCAACTATCAAGCAATATTTTCGAAACCACAGAACATCGAAGTACTAGTCAAAACATATCTCAGAAGCTTCAAGGTCAAGGCACAAGGTAACAACTCTTAAATTCAGAGCTATAAGCCTCAGGCAATAGGAAAATGGCTTCTTGTCCGCGAGATACTATCAGGAAGTTAGTTAGAGAGATAGTTAGAAAAAGAGTTTTTGGGGTCTGCTCCAAATTTCTTTATTTCTGACAGTTTTTAAGGTTAACCGTTGTTGATCGTTTAATTGTCGAATTTTCGATTGATGCTTTTCATAATTTTTCCAAGACGTCAGTATTCTTTATTTAGTAAAAATTATTTTATCAATATTTTAAATGTTTTTTTCAGAAAATTAAGCTACAATAAGCAAGTTAAAATTTTCAAGAATAATGAAATAGAATTTTGAGATTTTTACAAACTTAGGGAACATTCCCACTGAATGTGGCTTGATTGTTCTACTTTTAATGCACTAATCAAATTCTCAATTTCAAAACGTATATTTTAAATATGTTTTTATTTTGGCGTAAACGTGACAAAAAATATTGTCGGTGCAGTGTTGAAAAATATTTTGCATTAAAATAAAAATTTTGTTTCAAAAGATTTAAAATCGACACATCATCGTTTATTTATAACAAAAAGAGAAGTAAAGAATATCTCCACTCTTCTCTAAAGATGAAAAGCGATTTAACTTTTCAGTCAATTTTCGAACGGCATCGTAAGAAAAGTTTGGAGCGGGCACCAAAAGCTCCGTGCCGGAAAACTGACCCATAATTTAGATATCATTGACGCAACAGTTATTTATTGTTACTTATACTGCACTTACTACTAGGTTTAATAAAAAGCGGCATTAGAAAGGAAAAAAAATTAAAAGTTATTTAACTTTTCAATCTGTTTTCGAACGGCATAGTAAGAAAAGTTTGGAGCTGGCTCCAAAAGCTCCGTGACGGAAAACTGACCCATAATTTTTTAGATATCATTGACACAACAGTTATTTATTGTTACTTATACTGCACTTACAACTAGGTTTAATAAAAAGCGGCATTAGAAAAAAAAGATGAAAAGCGATTTAACTTTTCAATCTGTTTTCGAACGGCATAGTAAAAAAAGTTTGCAGCTGGCTCCAAAAGCTCTGTGACGGAAAACTGATCCATAATTTAGGTATCATTGACGCAATAGTTATTTATTGTTACTTATACTGCACTTACTACTAGGTTTAATAAAAAGCGGCATTAGAAAAAAATTGGTAATTTGAATATTTTTTAGAATTCGTTTATGTTATGAGTAGCAGTAAATATTGCTTATCATTATATTATCCAAAGCCTTTAAACTGAACTAAAAAGTACAAACAGTATAAATCAATACTACAATTCTTTACTACTTCATTATATTCTTTCTTGCATAATAGGCACATAAAAATCTATCGTTTTAAAGATATAATTCCCAACATTAGATAATTAATGCTATCAACATATTTTTTTCATACAAAACAAAATTTTAAATTCAACTTTATCACTTCATTTATTATTTATCTTAAGATAACAAGTAATAAGATCCGAAAAATAATTTAGTAAAGAAAAAATTTTCGGGAGCTATGAAAGAGGGAAAAAGGCATAAAAGGGGTAGTCCAGATCATAAATAGCAATGGAATCCTCCAAGACATAATATTCTCCACCTAACTAAAAAAAGAAAAAATGAAAAATAAAAAAATAATAATAAATGAAAAAGAAAAATGAGAGGAAACTGGGTTATGAACGATGATTCCTAAAATTCTTGCCGCCAGATATAGACGATCTCATTAAGGGGGAAAATTCTCGCGTTTAGTTATTAAATATGCCTGCGATTGAATTACTCCAGCTAAAAAATATTTTTAAATGGAAAGTTCATAAAAATGNTTTTATTGTAGATAATAATTAAAGGAATGGCAAATCAACGGATGATGAATGAGGTTTAAGTGCTTAGCAATTATCCTTTTTACGCACAATTCTTATTAAACATATTTTTATTGCTTTCTGTATTAAGTTTTATTGAAAAAAAGGGAAAATATAATATTTAGCATTTTAATAATTTGTGGTTATGAAATGCAGTACAAAAGCAGATGTCTTCTACTGCATTAAAGGTAAAATTTTCCAAACAAGGCTCATTTCCAAGCAATAATTTTTCAAATTTGCACTTATTTGCAGTTATTTAGATCTAAAAAGAGACAGTTATTCATTATTGAAACTTCTATACTTTACGAAATCAAATATTGATAAATTTTTGAATACGACTCAAACAAATTTCACATTACTTTTTTTGGATTTTTTTAAATCCGATAATCCCGCAGATTTATTTTAGTAACTACTAAACTGCTTTCCTTATATTAAAAAATTCCAAAATATATTTTTGTTAGTAATTAGAGTGTCGGAAAAAAATATATAAAAGAGACACCTGTACCCATCTGTATCAAAGGAATAAACTACTTTAAGTAGTTCTCTTTTTTCAATTTATATCTTATTTAATCTTTTCATTAATTCTTTGATTATCATTACAAATGATAATTACATTTTAAGCATAATTTAAGCGCTTAATATCAAGCATGCATTTTAAGTGTAATTTTTGAAACTGCAAAAATTAACACGAATTTTGCACATCAATAATTACTTTTAAAAAAAAACATGCTAATTACATAAATTATGTGAATACTATGCTAGATCTTTTGTAGCTAGTTTTCATAAGGTAAAAAATTTCACAGAATTTAAAGCGCAAATAAAATTTTATTAAAATATATATATAGGAATTATTAAAAATACTTAAAAGATTAAATTTAAATTTAAACTAATATAACAACAATTTAAATTTGAATGCTTGGCGCAATATAGCTGATTAACAGATGGAATCAGCTATAATGCGCCCAACATACGGTGCAATGTTGTTTACTCTAAAAAGACTGATAAAATGATGTCGTGAATTATGTCTGATGTAAAACCATGAAAAAAAGAAAGAAAGGGGCAAATACTTTCTCTTGAGACTTGTTTTTACTTAAATTATACACCACACGCATCTATTATACGCCAAACACAAACGAAGACAATTATTAACAGTAAATTTAGTATTTAAAAAAAGATAATTTTAAAGCTAAACTTTTTTCGGTATCATTACAGTATTAATAGCTATTAAAGAATTTCACAAATGACTTTTCGTAAGTTAATTTACAAGAGTAATTTCATCGCATAGCGACATCTTTTTCCCTCCTTAACGTGGGCGGACACCAGCATCAAACAATGTCACTAACTGAAAATTTTCCTTATCATTATGTAACAAAGTAATATTGTTGACCCATTATTAAGAGAAACGCTTTAAAGTAGGTTTAATGATGATGAGAAAGTTGTTAATCAAAAATAAATTTTTAAGACTTGTTTGCCCCGTCAAGCATCAGCAACCACATTTTAAGAAGATTAGTAAATTCTTGTAAGATTTAATGGCGCGGTGGAAAATTTCCTCATTAAACATTAATGTTAAAATATGAACAAACTTTGATCAAAGAATCGATTTAATGGCTCGCTTATTGGAAGTAATAAACAAACTAGAGAGTAATTGTTACTCTTTCCCAAATTACTAAACTTAATTTCTATAAATATTTAAGTAACGTGCAAAGATTAATGATGAAGGATTATAAATAGAGCAGTGTCAGAATTTCATCGTAGTTCAAAGACTGGTGCATCACGGTGCTCCGTAATCAAAGCTCTTGACGTATATTTTCACTTATGAAATCCTTCTTAAAAATGAAGTCATAAAAACCAATACACAATGGGAAGCTACTTTTTATTGAAGTGGAAGTAACGTTAACTGAATCTTGTCATGATGTGATAAGTACTTATAAGAGGGTGGAATTCAAATTTGAGACATCATTTTTTTCCGACAAAAGAGTACTTTTTATTACGGTAGGTCGGTACTTTATTTACATCGCACTAGAGCTGCTCAATGAGCTATCGGCTACGATCTGGGAATTATCCTTGAGGATGATCCGAAGACATGCCATCACAATTTTGATCCTCTGCAGAGAGGATGGCTTCTTCGCTTCGGTAACCAGACGACCTGCTTGCAAAGTCGAGCACTTTACAGTAGAACAGTTATGGTTTAACAAAGGCCGATACCACGCACAATCGGTCACTACACAGGCTGATCAAAGTAGTCACCCACCCGCTTACTGACCGCAGTCAGTAATGTTTGCAGTTCTATTGGAAACTGTCTTCTTTTTCTTATGATATTCAATAGCCTGTTAGCTTAGATATTTACGATTTCTAAAAATACATATGATTAAAAATTATCATGGATAATATTAAAAGAATTTGTCAAACGCTTTATTTTCTATGAATTTTCAACAAAGAGGAAGCTTAGAACATGGGCTGTCCAAAACGATAAAGTCAATTTTTTTTATGTATTTTACCAATTTCTAATATGTTAAGTATAAAAATAATAGGAAGTTGACCCGAGTAAAAAGATTTACAGGTCACTTCAATCCTTTATTGCTGAAACTCAACTCAAAAATACTGAAAATTATCACAAAGGCATAACAATGGCACCATACTTCTTGATAAATATCATATGTAAGGAAATGTTTGAATTGTTTAAATAATGACGTTAGTATAACTGCAAACAAAACATTGCACTTCACCGATAACAAAAGATAAACCTGAATCTTTCCGATAAAAAGAATCCTCATTCCCTGTTTAACAAGTGGAGAGCTGTCTCAAATAGATGAATAGTGAAACTAAGAAGAACAATGAATAATGTTATCAAACGTTCAAGATAATCTTATGCAGCATTTCCGAGGAAATAAAATGGTTTTTTAAAAGAGAAGATTATTTAATGTTTCAATCAAAACTGAAAACTAATCTGATAATCAATCAGATGTTCAACGTGCTAACTGCAGTTGAGAGAGAAAAAAAAATGCGCAAATCTTCGAATTGAGGAATTCGTTAATAATTTTTTCTAATTTTATTTATTTTTAACAATAAAAACTAATTATAATAAAGACATTATTATAACTAAATAATTACTCAGGCTTCATTCTGTGTTTTTTGCAGGAAGTGAAAATTTCTGTTTTGCAGATGTTCAATTTTGCAAATGAATTACGCTATAAACCGTACACCGGAGCAGTCTGCTCCTCATAATAATATCTTACTAAGTTTCAATATAAAAATATAAGTTTTCAATTTCATAGGCTAAGTTTTAAGCAGATTACATGCTTTGTAATATAGTAGTAATATGCTGTGTGCAATAGCATTACTAACCTGTCACCTGAAAAGCACTGTGCAAATGAGTTATTCAGATGACCCACCCAAGAGGTATTTTGAAATACCCAAACAAAACTCTTTTCGATACTCTGTCCGAGTCCGAAGTTAAATATACCGTGTAAAATTAAGTCAAAGTCTACAATTTCCAATTCGAAAAGACATTCATCATTATATTTTAAAAGCAGCCTATTATCAGCTTTTAAAACAAAATTTATTTCTATGGTAGAGTTACAGATGTCTTAAAAGATAAGAAATCATGCCTAAACGTGACAATTTTTAAAGAAAAAAACTTATTCTAGACGTATTAGTATGTATTAGCCACCAAATGATAAAAAAAACACATTCAGAAAATGCTGCATGCATTGCAGCGTTACTTGAAAAAAACTGAACAACTATGCTCATGACAACAATGATAATGGCATTTTGCAGTACAGTAAATAGAAAATAAACGTAAATTAAGTCTTTTCTTTTTCAAGGATTTCATTGTCTGACTATTTAGCCGGTAAATACCTCAAAAGCAAAGTTTGTCCGACTAGAGCAAGCTCATCAAGAGGAACCTATAGCAAATTCAATAGTTGGTGTCAAAGTTCAACGACATAGTAACTATGCAACTTGATAGCTATAACAATAAAGATATCATTCATTGAGTGAGATATCAACAATAGAGATATCATTCGTCACCAGGCACTTCATTTGCCTGGTTACTGAAAATTTATCAATAATAAATTAGTTAATAGTAACAACAACAACCAATGAGAATAAGTTGCTTTTCAAAGTAGAATAGTGTAACTGGGTAAAATATTACGAAACCAGAATACTATGGCAATTAATTAAAGCATAATAGTTAAGTGATATAGTTCAGTCTCTGGCTTGAACATTAATGGGTATGGGACCGTCTATGTAAACAACAGTCCGTATTTCAAGCATCAGTTTCAAACTACTTTCTAACTTATGACTTACTTAACTATGACTTGAAACTCTATTCTAACTTATGACTTGAAACTTACTTCAAGAAATCACAAATTTACCTCATTGTTAGTTTAAACATTACTCTTTTTCGATTACAAAAACAAATATCCTAATTTAAATGCTTTTTCTCCAGATTATCGTAGTAAGGTTACAGCCTCTGCACTAACGGTTACAATCAAGTTTATTCTTGCCTTAGTTAATAAATTTAGGATCTCATTCAAGAATAGAGGGTTGAAATATTGAGTTGACAATGACCAGCTACTAACGGGAATGGGCAGATTCGTAACTACTGACCACTATGGTCATTCTACAAGCAGAAAAATTATTAATTGAACAGAAGAGTCCGAAAACCAGTCATCTCCACTTTATTTCAAAATTGAGATTCTTACATTTTTAAGTTTGTCTGACGTAGATACATAGTTAAGATATAAGAAATTCATGTTTACTTGACATAGTATACTTGGTTGTTTTAGTTCATTTACGTCACACTAGAGCTGCATAATGGGCTATTGGCGCGGGTCTGGGAAGCATCCCCGAGGATGATCCGAAGACATGCCATCACAATTTTGATCCTCTGCAGAGGGGATGGCACCCCCGCTTCGGTAGCCCGACGACCTGCACGCGAAGTCGAGCACTTTACGGTAGGACAGTTTAACGAGGACCAATACCGCACACCCTCGGTCCTTACGCAGACTGATCCAAGTGGGTCACCCACCCGCACACTGACCGCAGCCAGTGATGCTTGACTTCGGTGATCTGCTGGGAACCTTGTCTTAACGATCAGTCCACTGCGGGACTAGTATACTTGGAATAGTATATTTTGTGCATTAATAAAAGCTGTACGTATATCAAGCTGATACCTAACTATTCAGTTTTTTGCATCTCCCGTAAAATTATTTTTTTTTCTTGGTGATGACTGGTTTTCGAACTCATTGATTCAAGTATAAAATCTTTACTGAAGAGTTTTTACACTTCACATTAAGGACCTCAAGAACTACAAGAAAAATGTGGAGGCGTATCAAAGGAAGCCAACTCCATTAACGGAGGAATTTAACGAAAGCATGCCACAAATGGTAAAAGCTAGTTAAATTTTGATGTCTCAATTTGAAAATTCGCAGTCTAGAATGGAATTCATAAGTGCTCTTTACTTTAAACAAAATGAACTTCAACTTCTGCCTTTGAGGTACAGGTTACTTATCAGAATCACATCTCCAATATTTGGCAGCAACGGTGTTGTCAAATATTATTCGTAATAGATCAATCTCGTGAAAGAATCCTAATCCTAGAACCAACATTTACAAAGACATATTGTAATTTCTGAAAGCTTTAATCACGACCATTCAAGATTTGTTACAAATTTTGAAATATAAAGTTTTTCTGTGAAATTGTTGTCGGCAAAAGTACTGTTCTGTTGTAGTCAGTAAAAGTACGTAGCAATTCAATTGTATATTAATATTAGTGAACGACTTTTTAAATTCCTTGAATATGAATTTAAATAACACTTTTTTGATTGATATTTATGAGCTGTTGTTTCAAAAAATATTTTTTAAATAATATTATTACTATTATTGGCAAAATATTAAAGTATTCTCCCATATTTTCTCGAGAATTTTCACTCTACTTTTAAAACAGCGAGACTAAGAAACAATATATGTACATTCCAATTCCGCAGTTCACGTTACGACCTTATTCAGGGCAAAAGCCTTTATTATTTATAGTGTTGTCTACTTGTCGTTTAAGAGAGTGAATGGTCTAACTCAAGGCAAAAGCTTATTCCGACGAAGTTGTAAGTAATATCAATTAGGAAAGGTAAGAGCACTTGGCCTTTCACAAAGGGTTCATTGTCCAATTTCAGACTCCGTTTCGAAAGTCGAGCAGCAACTCGTTTTGGAAGATCCATTAAAGGGTTTTGGAAATTTATTTTGGAAGGGTGAATCAGCAAGTGAAAGTAGACTTTCAGGTTTAGAAACATTTTTTTCCTACTGCGAAGTTTTGTGTTAATGAATAACGAATTCCTTAGCATTATTTTTTGTGTTAATAATTCATATTCTCAACTTATTTACACCACAAGCGGTAGTTTTTTAGTACATTACTTTCGAAATGAAACTAGTGTATTTTGCTTGTTCATGAGATGCGAATCGATTCTTTTACGGTCACAGTATCTCAGATTTAGAAATCTGAAATAAATACGACATCTTTCCTAATTCACGCTGTTATTTATTGTAACACCAATCATTTTTATTTATTAGCTACTAGATATTATACTAACATCGATAGCAAGCTGATTTGTCTTTCAAATGTACCTCCTGGAGAGGACCCTGCTGCCTTCGGCAGAATGGCCCTGACTAAATAGCATTTCACGTATCGAATATCTTTTTATCCAAATTTTAGTGAAGATTGGAGCTGGAAGCTAAGTAGTTGCAAATAAATCGACGAACTAACAAATGCACACAAACTATTTATTTTATCATCTAATACATATAATTCTCTTACGTGGCTCCCAAAATTTGGCTGTATTTCTTTTCCACCGGTAGCAACGTTTGTTTGACGGCGAATCGACCAATGATTGCCGCTAAAAATGTGACATGCCAAATCTAGCTGAGGTATCTGAACATACAGCGCTTTTAAAAACGGAAACTGAAATAACCAGAGAGCATCAGCTGCGGCAATCTCATACTATTAAGCTGACAGAAGTGAGTAGTCTCTGTCAATAGATCTCTATTTTAGTATTTTGTCGAAAGCGCTTTTTTTCACGAATTTCGAATTTATATATTACGAATTTATTTGACGATTTTTGATTTATATCACGAATTTTATTATAGCACATTTCTAATAGGCTTAACGAATTGCATATCATTTATTTGAATTCAAATTTATTTTAATGACTTAGTATTTACTATTTACTTAGTACTTAGTATTTAATGACTTAGTATTTTTTTTTTTAAAAAAAGTTTTTATATGGATTTGAATGATTGTTTTGAATTCTTAGAATTTTGTGCATTTGCAATGTACCTAAGTTAGTAGCGAGCGAAGCAAGCTTGGTTAGCGAAGCAAACCATATAAGATTGCGTAGCAATTTTCGGGGGATAGTGAGCGTTAGCGAGCAGGGGGCGCAGCTCACTAGTACTTAAATATTATTAACGATTCGAGATGTCTCTCCCAGATTAATACCAGTCTCACAGCAACTATTTTTACTTCTTACGATTCTCTTAAAGCGTAAGATTATGTTTTACGGTGTAAATGGTTAATAACTAACTACCCACGAAAAAAAATCGAAAATTTTCCATCGTTTTTTCTCCATGCTATATTGAGCCTATACTTTCGAAATTAAAAACAAAGATAATTTGAATAATGACAAATTATGTGTTGCGATACACTTAATTTAGCTATACCATTACGTAGACTTTATCTTATAAATTGCATTTAGCTTAGAACGTCGTCTGTGAAGTTTGATTTTAAACGACCAACGAACAATTTTGCGCAGTGCTAATTTTGTTTAATGCATTAACTGTAAATAAAAAAGTATTAACAGAAATTAAAATTTTCTTTTTCTAAAAAAATTGAATTTATTTAAATACGGTTCACTTGAATTACAAGAAGAATCTAGGTAGTAATGACCTTCTCATTTGAATTTTTATCAGTTACAAATCACTTACAATTACATCTGAAATATTTTAACAATTAAATACAGTCATTCAGCTTATTATATATATATTTCTTTTAGTAATAATGTTTGTGCAAAAAGTATTGAAAGTCAATTGTCTTTACAGAGGTATGAAGGGTGGTACCATTTAGGAAGTTGATTGGCTTAATTCGTACCACCCTCAAATATAATGAATATTTGTGATTAAAAGAATATGCAAACCATGTGTAACACCAAACAATTATTTAATAACATAATAAGAAATGTGATTTTAAATTTTTGAACTGTTACAAGAATTATAAACCTGTATTATAAACCTGTATTATCAGCCTTTAAAATGGTAAGAAAACATGATGTCACCTGCTACGAAATTCAAGTGTGGCTTTTATATGTGCCCTTTTTAAACACTGCGTCTTTTTTAGAACTTATAATCAAAAAAAAAATTTTTAAATTTTAGAAATGGCGAAATTTGTTTGGTTGGAGCCTTCAATATAACAGGCACTGGGACAGAGCAGTCTAAGAAATCACATAACATTTCGATAACTACTAATTGACTGTTAGACTAACTGGAAAGCTCAGCACTAGTATATTTTTCGTAAGTTTTTCCTTCTTTGGAATGAGGAAAATAAATCTCATCATAAAGATGTTAAATCTCATTAAATTTTCTTAAATAGCTTCTTTTCTTAACGACTGATTTACGAATAGAATGAAGTTTTTCTGCTGTCAGAAAGTCAGTTTAATTAAAGATTGATGCATCCGAATAGTTAAATCCTTTTAAAAATTGTTCTCAATTGTTGGCATCTATTATAAGCCTCACTCACGAGATGAGAAAATTAGTAATAAGAGGAAATTAGTTCGGAAATTATGAATGAACACGAAGTATGATTTAGGCAACTGCGCAACGTTTTAAACAAATTGATACACATAGCCTCAAACAACAGTAAACTAAACTAGAAAAGCAAATCAAACGTAAAAGGATAAGTAGCTTTACAAGTAATATGATGTATTAAATAATCTGAACGTTACTGTAATTCTGATATATCCTGACACAGGATGTTCAAAAATTATATTGAAAACTAGTAAAATCGATTAATATAAATAAAAATAATATTTAATAAAGCGAGGAATGTGATTCGAATATCTATACATACTTCCGTGTCGAAAAATCTTGCCTAACTCCAACTTGTATCCTCATACAAAAAGATCTTTAAAAATAAAATTATCTACTTGTCCAACTCCTACTTGTATCCTCATACAAAAAGATCTTTAAAAATTAAATTATCTACTTGTCCAACTCCAACTTGTATCCTCATACAAAAAGATCTTTAAAAATAAAATTATCTACTAGTCCAGCTCCTACTTGTATTCTCATACAAAAAGATCTCTAAAAATAAAATTATCTGCTTGTCCAACTCCTACTTATATCCTCATACAAAAAGATCCTTAAAAATAAAATTATCTACTTGTCCAACTCTTACTTATATCCTCATACAAAAAGAGCGTTAAAAATAGAATTATCTACTTGTCCAACTCCTACTTATATCCTCATACAAAAAGATCTTTAAAAATAAAATTATCTACTTGTGAAAACATTATAATAAAAAAGAAATGGATATTCCGTGTAATGACTTAGCAACAAACCTCTATTATCACTTACTCTTATCACATTATTTAAAGGTGTGTTTTCTCATGTTTAGAGCAGTTCGTCACTGTCGTTCTCCCCCTACCAAATAAATGAGATAAGACAACAAGGCTTACAGTAATTTCAGCTGCATTCAAACCACGCCATTATTTCACTGACATAACACCGCATAAAGCGCGGCAGTGGAACAAGGAATTCATTAGTATGTGTCAGTCAAACTCATTGTATTTGTTGACAGACAAATGCAACGTTTGGGAACGAAAGCACATATGGAACTCTCCTGAACTATTTAAATCGCGTTAAGTAAAACTAAATGACATTCCGCTTCGAAAAGAATCCTGAGAGTAATAAGTCACACAATGTTCGTTTTGTGTTTACTTTAAGGGTTTATATGATACAGCTAGGGAAAGTTCTATTTTTATGGAAGTTAAAGAATTTGCTGGGTGATTTGTCTGTTTTAAATAGTAGCAAACTCCCGCTTTCGAAAACAATTTGCTGTTGTTAACCAAGTATTACAATTATGTATGTAGGGCATAGTGATAAACTAAATATTTTTGAAAGGTAACAATTTTACAGCAAAGGGAAAGATTACTCAAAAATTTATCTTCAAATTTTGACGATTTCCAGACAATATCCCGCAAATAGTTTAATAATAATAGTAAATATAGAAGGGGATTAACTCAAAGGGATCGTAGAAAACCCCGGATAAAGCCTCTACTTATTTTTTCTTAAATATGTGCAAGTTAAAAGTATGTTTAGCGCCTTGACGATAACAGTTAGTGCAAACAGGTAACGACATAAAAGTATCTCCTCAAACAGTTTTTTTATTCGCACAACGGTTATTCCTTTTTTATATTCTTTTCGAAAAATATTTACTGATAAGTACCGAGCGGCCTGTGTAGGGATCAGGGAACTGGCGTTGCATCACAAAGGTTCTGGGTTCGAATCCCGGGCAAGGCATGGATGCTCTTTCATTCTCTATCCTTACTGTGGGAGCAACGTGTGCCCACCTAATTTGGTGCCTCTGAAAAAGTAGCCTACAAATCTGCCCTTCAGATGTCTGTGTGACGAAAGGTTATTTCCTAGGCGGGAGTTGAAGAAAAATAATTCTGATAAGTAGGAATTATTTTTTAACGTATCAATTTGGCCTTTTTCAGCTCTGAATGAATTATAATATTTAAAAGCATTTAATTTCGTGCAAAAATATATTTTGCTTTATTTTATAATCGCCGTTGAACAGCCGACACAATTCTAACTTTACCACTATCAATGTTCTACTCCGCAGCCTTGTAATTTTGAGACCAACGCAGAAGACAAGGAAACTCCTGGATCAAGCATTGGGAAAAATCAGCCTTTGTGAAGGACTTTTTGAAGAAACTAACCTGCAAATAGGTTACATGGGGAGAAAAACCATGAGAACTTTTCTTGGTAAGCAGGACAGCAAGAGGATTCTAACTAATGAATCATCTACCATTGATATTTTACGTCAGCACTGTAGTCTTTGCGAGCCGGTAGCAGAATTTGTGTCGACCAGCCATCGCTGGGATTCGATCACCACATTTAATTATAATTAAATAATCAATTACAATTATATAATTAATTACTATCAAATCAATTGTAAATATGGCAACTATAAGTCTAATAAAAAATAATAAAATAATTTTAGTAATCATACTCGCGGTATTTGACTAGCCTTCGTGGAAAACCTCTTGACGGAACTAACCCACTTTTGCGTTTCATGGAAAAGAAAACTACAAAAATCTCCTTTGGTTAGCCAGACAGAAAGGAGATTCTAACCTGTGATCCGTCTACCGCTGAGGATAGTTTACCTCAGCACTATGTTCGGTACGAGCCGGAAGCAGAATTCGTATCAACCAGCTGCTGCTGGGATTCGAACCTGGGTCATCTGATTGGGAAGGGAGGGTTCTATATCCTTACCCACCACGACTTCATGAAAATACATATAAAAAAAATTAGTTTTTAAAACACTGATGTTAATATAAAAATTACCATAATTGAGGTCAACATATCTAAAAAATTGGGCATGCGGCTCTGCATTGGTTAACCTGCACTATCCCTTCAATTAAAAAGATTGCGCACTTCAGACAATTTTATAAATATGTAAATACTGCGCATTTTAACTTACAGCAAATCTCATCGACAAAATATTGTCTATTAGCAGGGATCTATCCAGACATTTTGTGAAAGGCCCGTTTTTTGTAAAATTGTGAAAAAGTTACTCGTAATTTGTGAATATAAAATAAATGTCAAGTCACATTCTTTCAACCAGGGACCTGCTTTTGTGAACTTGTGCAATTAGGGTCCTGTTATTGTAAAAAACTTTTTCAAGGAGTTGTTAAATTGTAAATAGATACAAGATTATGCTCAACACTGTAAAAAAATAATTAAAAAAATTTAAATTTTCAAAAATAAATTGCAATTGCTGCTACTAAATTAGAGATGCAACACACAAATACTATTTGGTATTTAGCCTATACTGCTGAACGCAGAATATTCATTTCGGACGAATAAAGGAAGAAGCGTCTGTTGAAGACAAAGCTTAGTTCGTTTACATCTGTCTTTCTTTTTTCCCGCCCCCCTGGGAAGGTTTTTTTCCATTAACAAAACAATAATAAACATAAACAACTTTGTGAAGGGTCCGATTATAAGATAAATTATTTTGTGAAAGGTCCGTTTTTAAGTTAAAATATTTTGTGAAGGGTCCGTTTTTATGAAGATATTTTGTGAAATTTCTTCTAAACAGATCCCTGATTAGAAAACTTAACATTCATTCTTGATTTGAACTTAATATTTTCTAAAATCAGACTGCTTTTAAAACTAATACTTTTCTGAAATTAAAATTTCGGTTTAAATTTCTCAAAATTTGGTTTGAAAATTTATATTTTCTTCCAAAAAGTGGATTTTTTAAGAAAAATTCATAATTCATTGTAAAAATTTATTTTGCTCGATTGAATATTTAAATTCCTTTTTCACCATATTATTTACTCAGACATGCACTTTAAAATCCTTTTCTTCTTCAACAAACCAGTTAGGTATTTTTTACAATAACTATAGTTAAATCATTTTTTTAAGCTTGGAGAGGCTTGTTAATTTCTTTCACTACAAAATCGAAAACAATTTGCATTTAATAAACGTATAAAATAAGTTTTAAAAAAAAATACTGTTTTAATCATTTCTTAACAAAATTCTAAGTTATATATCAATTCTATATTAGTAGTGTAAATACATAACAAATTGAAAGCTCTTTTGTTTTACTTAAATACAAGACATGTTTAAATAGAAATAAAACACAAAAATAAAAACCAAATTTTATATTAAATTCTTCTCTTAGATGCTAAACTGAACTGAAAAACTAAACTGAACCAAACTCGCGATAAAACGAATTTTAGCTCAAAATAATTTAAGTACAAAAGCAATTCAAAATAGCATTTGAAATGCTTAGACACAATCAATATTCTTCCAAGGTAAAAGTTAATGAAAGATATAATTGAATAATTGATATTAAAGGATAGGAAAAATAGAATATGGCTATTTTTTTTAAAAAGAATAAATAAAAAGCACTTTTTGTCAAATGAATCATTTTAGGCACCAAAAGTATAAAATCAGCAGCTTTTAAAAGCAACCTAGAATTTAAAAAGATACTTAAATAGAATGAACCTAAAGTCACTTTCTCAAATGTCAAAACGTTAGTCTGATTTTAGAACTACTTATCAGCAGTCATTGTACAAGAATTTTTTATTTCTTCTATTTATTTAGTCAGATATTATGATAAAGAAAAAATTTTAACGATAAGATAATAGACATATCCGCCATTTTATTACTTTGTTTAGTTGAATCATTGAATGGAGCAACGGTTTCAAATGACTTTCCGCAGAAACTTAGGGCTCCGAGAGTTAGGAATTCTTTTTTTATTAGTTATGATTTTTGTATGTCATTTTTATGAAATTATTGAATTCAAAATAATGTTTTTTTTCTGTTAACAATATAATGAATGAATTATGAAAACGATATGCTTTTATAAACAAAGTGCGTTAGTGAGTCTCACCGAATGAAAATAATCCAATTCAACAATGAAGAAGTATGTTTTTCTGTTAACCTTTCTCAACGTTTATTTTCGTCCTTTTCCATTTTTATTTCAACATATTTCAGCCCACTCATTTTCAGTTTAGACATAGAATAAGATCAATTTAAAACAAGACGCCTTTCCAGACTGATAAATTCAAACGTCTGACATAAAATGCAATTTTCAGACGAATATTATTAAAACGATATGATAAAATTTTCCTTTTTCCTTCATTCACTAAATCTTTTCAATTAATAGTATTTCGTTAAGAAATATAATGACAATAGCTAATGAAATTTATTCATTAAGCCATAGGGTTCCGCTGAGAAAAAAGGTCGTTTATTTAGGGTTTAACTGCCGTAAAAAAATTGGTAACCACTGGAATAGTTTCCGCTTTTATTTATATTGAAATAATCAATAAATCAGTACTAAATAACATTGATGTGAAGCATCACAGCAAATAAAGCTAAATAGTTCCAATTTTATTTATTTATTATCGGTTGCCCTTTTCCTAAGCTTTACGCGACTAGACTGAGCAAAGCACGAATTTAGTAGTCCATCCTATCAAAATATGGATTAACTGTATCAGGGGTGATTGTGAGTCCAAGTCAAAATTCCGGAAAATTTCTTGTTTATTTTTACAAGTTTATAGTTACAAGTTTATTTTTCCTTTTTCTCAATATTTCTTAGTTTACTTAAAATATATTTACAATTTTACACATACCTATACCATTTACACATACCTATGATGACCTGGAGAAGTAATTAAAATTTACAAATGTCTTTTTTTCTTGAGTTTATGATTATAACAACTCAAGAAAAAATGGCATAATGTGTCTGTAATGTAGACAACTGGTAGACAAATGTGTAATGTAGACAACTGATAAAAAAATAATATTAATCATGATTATAAGCTTATAAAGTATCTCTCTGGCTCTCCCTTACAAACAAATAAAATAAACTGTGTTTTTAAGTTCCACCTTTGAAAATTTGATTTCCGGAAACTTCTGTGATCAATGATTTTTTTAAACGTCTGGACCTTCAATCTCCGGAAACCTCCGGATCACTGTTAGCGAAAAATCCGGATTTTTTCCGGAGCACAATCAGCCCTGCTGTATTCAGTATCATTTAGCATGATGCTTTTGCTCAAGGTAAAATTTTAATAGTTTAAGTTTACCGCAAACAAGTAAATTTCTCCGGTATAAGTGCCGTAAAAAATCTCTTCCCACAGTATTTATTATAAAACTGTACAAAATTGATGCAGTTTTAATAGGTACCTAATATACGAATATAAAACACTGAAACTGCACCAATTACCATAATACCAGGTTAGTCCTATTATCAAATTTAATTAAACATCATTAGTGTCAATAAGCCTTGTAATTTTGAACCCAATGCAGAAGACAAGGGAATTCCTTGATCAAGCATCGGGGTAAACCAGCCTTCGTGGATGACTTTTTGATGGAATATTTGCTTAACGTAGAGAGAAAAACCACGAAAATCTCTCCTGGTTAGTCGAAAGTCAAAAGGATTCTAACCCGTGATCAGTTTACCGTAAATAGTTTTATGTCTGCACTGTGATTGGTGTGAGTAAAGCGCAGAATTCATATCGACGAGGCAACGCGAGGATTCAAACCTGTGTTTGTGAGTCCCCCCCCCCATATAATTANAGCCTTCGTGGATGACTTTTTGATGGAATATTTGCTTAACGTAGAGAGAAAAACCACGAAAATCTCTCCTGGTTAGTCGGACGTTAAAAGGATTCTAACCCGTGATCAGTTTACCGCAAACCTGTGTTTGTGTGTCCCCCCCCTATAATTATAATTATATAATATATAATTAAAGTAAAGCATTTCCGCAACATCCCGTTGTGGGCCAATGGGTCATGGAGGTTAAGGCTCCACAATTTCTTGACCAACGAAGTGATTTTGGCAATGTGATCAGCACTGCGCCCATAATATACAATTACAATTAAATTGTAAATATGACAAAAATAAGTGTGATAAAAGTAATAAAATGATTTTAGGAAAATGTGGTGCGTTGTTTCTTTTGCTTTTCAAAACGATGGATACAAATGGAACAAATTATTAAAGCCAAAAAGTGGCCTGATAAAAATTATGGAGATTATACATCAGAAAAATTGCCAATTGTTGGCTCTGGTTTTCGGAATTTAAATGTGGTCGCACAAAAAATGTTAATGCTGAATGCTCTCGTTGCCCAGAATCGGCAGTTGCTGCGGGGGATGTTGGCAAAATATTTTCGAAAGACAGTGAATCGAAATTGTTTGAGATACCTTAAAGACATCAGAAAGTAGTGTGTGCTAACAATTTCGCACAAGAATTTGAGAATGCGTACGTAACTTTCGATGCGAGTGCCGCGTTTGCTAACACCAGACCAAAAAGAACGATAAATCAACTATTCAGGTTGCTCTTTAGAGATGTTCAAGAGAGATAAAAAGGGATTTCATGTGACAACCGATGAAACATGACTCCACTATCACACCCATGAATCTAAAAGATAAGTCAGCTGAGTAAGCAAAAGGCGGTGAAAGTCGTACAAATCGATTAAAAACTAAAAAATCAACAGACGGTTTCGGTTATGGCATCAGATTTTTAATAATTGAAAATCTTAAGAAACATTTTTAGAAAATTAAATAAAATTTAAAAAAAATATGTAAAGAATTTAACATGCAAATTATTGGATTGATTAAATATTGAAGTCAAGGAAAAAAAACATCAGACTTAGTAGCTAAAAAAAAAAAAGGAGGTAGAAGATGGAATAGATTTATTATTTACATTTCTTAGTTTACAGAAATCATCCTATTAATATTTCACTAATCTGATTTTAAGCAAATAAGCGTGAATTTGCATATCTTTTCATCATTTTAATTTGCATACATAGCAATGAATGCAAAATTGCTACCCAAGACAACAAAAAAAAAAAATAATAATAAATCGAAAACATTTAAACAAATAATTACGAAAGAGATACACAGGTTGAAAATAAAACTTTAATGTATTAAACTAAAATTTTAAATGCATTTTGAAGAAAATCGTGAAGATTTTCCTTTGCGTTATTCAGAGAACTAATGTGATGCTTTAATTTTCAAACATCTGAGATAGAAATCGCTTTATTTAAACATTTTTCAACACTCTTCACTGTTAAAACATACTACAAGTTAAGATTTTAAATTCTGCATTTTCTTCGACAATATCCTCAGGATCCTTATGTATAATAATTTAATTATTCAACGATTTTATTATTCAGTACACAAGAGAATTGTTGAATAAAATTTTCAAGGGCAAATAGATAGTTTTAAAGCATACAATGATAACAATATATTCTACTAACACAAAATTTTATAACGTTTTTTTAATCAATTTTCAGATTATAACTATGTTTTCATGAGACTGAAATTCTAGCCAGATGAACAATTACAGTCTTTGGGCATATTTTTTTAATCTATTATTTTTTAATGTAATAACCCAAAACACACTCACACATATTTATATATATATAAGAATTAGGTGAAAATTTAACTTGCTCTGGACTTTGATTAAATCAACTAATTTATCCACGCAAACTCGATATTTATTTTTTTAAACCAAACCTGCAATCCCAATTCTAATTTTCATAAAATATTGGAAGAGTTTAGTGATAGTCTATAAGTCTCATTTCTATTAACAAAAATTTATTGTCAGGCGATTTTTTTTTTAGGAAAATAAAAGTTTTGTGTTAAAAACTTTTTAACATTACTATATATTCTGTACCAAATTATGCTCAAAATCACGAAAATGTTACTCACACACGATCTAACATTCAAGTTTTTCAATTATAAAATAAACTGTCTAACTCACCTGCTATTAACTGCACCAATCCAAGTATCCTGGCCGTAGTCTTTGTGATTACATCTGCCAAACAACAGGCAGACAATGCAGTAAATGCCACAAGCAGGGATACTGCAGCACCTAATCCAACAGTAATAGTGGTCACTTGCCAAGAAAGGCTAGGTATATCCGGAAAAGATGTATATCTTCCACATTCATGCACCATCTCAAGTTTACCCTCGGCAGTCAATCTTGGGTAATTACACCTCCGAAATGATCCAAATGTAACGTCCGTGCCATCCACAAGATTGCCTTTGATCCAGAAAGGCATGTAAAATCCAGCAGCACACAGGATGGCAGAAATCATGGACAAGCATGCCCAGATCACGCCAGTAATAGTCAAACTAGAAGCCACGGGAGGCATTTTTGCAGTAACAATGCGTTTGCAGTTAATCCAAAGTGAGTTAATTGTTGGCAAGATGATAAACTTACATAAATTGCACTTGATGAATTTCGTATTTAGTTGCGTTTCAGAGTAAGTAGGTAGCACCTGAAAAACTAATACTTCTGCAATGAACTAAATCACGTTTCATCCGTAAATGTTGTGCACAACTTGCAGTATGAAGGTAAAAATCCCAGGGTAGCACCTTTGTAGCTCCTTCAATTATGTGATAAAATATGAAAAAGATTATAAAAAGAAATAGCTAATAATAAGTTATGCTTTCATCAATATTTCAAGAAGTGCTTCGTGAATGCACTTTCTAGAGATCGTGTAAGAGCAATAGCTATGCAAGCAGGAGGCAAAATATGAATCAAACGTAGATTTGGAATGTCTGGAATGTTATCTAAAATATTGCCAAGTTCGATCCACTGATGCACAAATGAATTCAACTGCTCCACAAAAACCATATCTTCTATTTCTTCCATTGATAAGCAATAAGAATGAACCAAAATTATCACACAAATTTATTTATATTACTGAGTTAGTTAATTGTAAATAAAAGCAACAGAAAAAAAAATTTATCGATATTTTCCACTTCAAACGTCGAGATTGAAAACGATTCTGAATAAATAAAAATATTCAAATTTGGAACGACAAACGATATCTTTGTTTATAAATATATTCTGTTTGAAACAGCAGACGATATCTTTTATCTATGAATTTAAACAAGAGAAATTCCAAAATAAGATATTTACGCAGCTATTTAAATGTCAAGGAACACACAGGATCGATTATAGTTGAAAAGGAGGGAGCAGTGAAAAAAAATATTTTCATCTACTGCTCTTGAACCACATCAGAGGATAAGCATCGCTCGGAGTAAATACAACAATTGAGATTAATCACAAAAACGTGTTTTTCCGTATTGCCGGCATAATGACACATAATCAATGATATTTGATTTCTCTGGTGAAGTTTACACACGTGGTGGAATCACGTGTCTGTTTTGTTCAGATAACATGGGGGCCCTCCTCAGGGATCGGGAAGGATGAGCACCGATCTCGATCACCCTCACAACACACGGAGTATATACAGTTGTGAATTGTTCGCTCACCCGTCAGAGAGTCAACTGAGAAAAGGGTTGCTGGAATAGCGATGCAAATAGTGCTCGCCAAAGAGCGCGCCAATATGACAGTTCCGCATAGTTTCGGTATCGCGTTTGCTGAGACACTTTTTTTCACAATTATTTTTAAATGATGTTCATGTAATGGTGAAATGATGGTCAAAAGTTAAAAGAAAATTTCTACCCTCGTTAAATTAATTAAAACGTAAGAAAATATGATTCTAAATTCGTATTTTATAACAGAAATACGTAAAGTTTAAAGTTAAAATTACGCATCAATTACGATTGCTGAGTTTACAAACTATTTACTAACAACTTAATTACTATTACCCAACAATTCTAGGTGCAACTTATTGTTTAAACAGAAGAAAGTTTAATAGACCCAGAAAACGATTAAGATATTTAGTTATTTTTACACTAATTTACTGCATTATTATTATTATTTTTAATTTTGAAGTGACATTTCATGAATTTGAATGTAATCCTTTCCTAAAACAATAAATTCTCTGAATGTGAAATTGAATAAAAGGGAAATTCTTAAAATAACTTTAAATTAAATGGAAAATTTTAATCTAAATTTAAGTCACATCGGATTTAATGCAAATGATTTAAACATTGAAAAACAGCAATCTTAATTCACATTAGAATTTAATTAACTGTTTATGTAAAAATAGGGTAGAATCAAACAGAAAATAAATTTTATTCATTAAAACAGTGATTTTAGTAAAATAAATAAGTTCATACAATTACAAAACTTTTTCTCCCGCATACTAATCAAACTAATAATATAAAAATATAATAATTCATAATTCATAAAATAAATAATAATAATTTTTCTCTACAAAAATAATAATTGCTTATAGCTTATTAATAACATCAAAAAATGTGTGCAAGAATAAATAATTTCAAATTGTGCAAAATATTTAAGGGAAATATCTGTGTTGAAATTGTTTGGATTATTAAATTGCTTGCTGGAGAATCAACGTAAAGCGCACAAATAGAGACGATTAAAAAAATGACAGCTGTTTTGGTTCTATAAATAAGAGTCATTATCAGTATCCCAGATTCTGTATCCTAGTACTAATGATGAAACATGTTTATAGTAATTAGAATACTGCCATGCAATTAAAAAAAAAGTACTATGCTTTTTCAATTGCATGGTATAATAGTGATACTTGTTTACAATAACAAGAAAAAGAATCTGTGTCTTATGGAACTGATTATGATTTTCTGGTTTTACCTTATCTGCTATATAGTTAAAAAGGCAAAGCAAGTCGTTTATTTTAACTTATAAACGGTGTTCTACTGCCGATTTACAGCTATCAATATTCAATTTTGTATCTTATAATTGAACGTATAGTAGAATTCAAAAGAACTTTTGGATCACGCATTACGACTAACTATCGTTTGCAAGTGACTATTTAAGGGGATCTAATCAATCTTTTCGTTACGTGGAGAAGAAACCTCGAAACCTTCCAACAATAAGCCCGACGGCAAGGGAATTTTACGTCAGCATTGTGGTTGACACGATTCGTAAACAATTTACAAATAAACTATGTCAACGTCGGGATTCGAACCTGGATCACCTCATTGAGAAGTGAGTGAGCCATCTTGACTAAGCCATTATATCGGTGTAGTCAACCATTTTATTTTATTACCGGCGTTTAACAGTCGATTTATGATGAATTTGTGGTTTTCAATGTGAAAATTTAACATTCATTAATTATTATGTCGTAAGAATCATAACCTCAATATATTAAACTATTTTTAATAAATATTAATCCGTTATTGACCCCAAATTAGACATCTTTCAGTATAATACTTAATTTTTTATTTCCTAAACTTTATTCCTAGTTACCGTTAAGGTTTTCAAAACCTTTAAGGCTTCATTTTTTCCAGTGAATCTATGGTAGAATTGTGTTTGTCGAATATATTTCAGTATTGTGGAACAAACAGAAAGCTTTAATAATTGAATCAAATTAGCAAACATGGTTTAAATGAAGAAAGAAATAAAATTTTAATTCACCCGCTTTTTTGTGAACATTTTTTGAAGTGCATCAAAGAACAGTGGTATAATTTTTCTACAAAATTCTGAAATAAATTATTTTAAAGTATCCTTTTCTTTACATTTTTATCGATAAGCAGATATCGTTTCGAGATTTCTATTAATCATCTAGCCGACTCAAAAGTAGTTTTTTTTTGTAATGTCCAGAAAAATACTGCTAAATTTCTACATTTATTAATTATTATTCATTTGTATTCAGCAAATGGTTAAATGATTACAATAAGAATACTTTTCTCTTAAAGTTTCACTTAATTTTGAATTTGATATATTTTTTGACATTTTGAATTACGTTCTTGAGTTTTGCAAGTTCTTTGAAATTTTTTCAACGAAAAAAAACGAAAAATGTTTTAGCAGAAATTCTTTAAAATAGTTTTGCTGTTAATATCACATAATTTAATATTAATATACTGGCTGTCCTAAAAATGACAACAGACTTAACAAATCAATCGAAGAACTAGGGAATTTTGAAATGTTCTGTTGGCTTCGGCTTGTTTAAAAACAGGTTATATATTCTAACCAAGTTTCAAAGCTAGTACAATAGATAACCTTGTTAAGCGAGAAAAATATAAAACAATGTTTTCGAAATAGCCACCATTTGCAGCAATAACCTGCAGTAGTTTGACAACAAAATTTACCGACAGGTCAATAGTAAACAGTGTTTCACATTTTTACAGTTAATAGTACCCTCTATTAACGAACTTTGTAACTAATCTTAAGACTTGGCAGGAAGAAATAGTCTGGTTTCCAAAGCAGATCGGTGAAAATCGGGCATTTCTATGTACCGTCTGTTTTTCTTTGACTGACTTTTCAAATTGTGTTAAACTTAACAAAAAGGACATGGACTCATTGGATTAATGCAAGTAGTATAATGCGTGAAATAAAAAAAAAATTATTACCTTTATAACTTTTGATCTAATGATTGGATTTTCACTTACTAGGATTCAATTTTAATGATTCGTGGAACTTACCTTAAAAACGCTAATTTAAGTAACGAAATCAGACAGAAATAGGCATTTTCTTTGAATAAGTATGGCTTTATTTCGGTGGTTTTGGATTCTAGACCCTCAAAATATAATGGGTGATGTGTAGCCGCAAATTGGGAAATGCGGTCCTTATATTTAGAGCACGGGAGTGGTTGTAAGTTGGGAACTCTTAACATGGGTTTAAGAAGCTCCATCATTAAGAAAAATAAAAAAGCACTTAGTTTAAGTGCCTTATACTTGAAGCAAAACGATGATTTTAAACTATACATATCATCTTGTTGTGAAGAATTATCTGGGTTTTAGGGCGGACAAATAACTTAAATATTTTAAAAGTTATTAAGCCTTTGCAAAAATCACCAATTTGGTGACATTTTTCCACATAGAAGAATATTATGAAAATTACTGCCTCATTCTTAGTTTTTGCATATTTTATGAGAATTAACGTAGCATTGAAGTAAGTTTTTAAATATTAAAAAATTAGACCGCAAATGCTTTTAATTTCCGCTAAACTGTGGCTTTTCTCCATAGTTACGTTTTGCGCCATTTTCAGGACAAGCAATAGCTTTAGATAGGTTAAACTTATCGTAACAGTCATGAGTAATTTTTGCAGACTCACAGAAGTCATGAAAATAGCATATTATTCGTTAAAAAAATCATTTCATATCACGACGCAGCCTTCGAAAAACAACCTTAATATAGGGGAAAATAAACGGTCACCAGCACAGGGCGATTAAATATAATAAATGGAGATTAAATAACTGTTTTTAAGTCGCTATGCTAATTTTTCGGCGATCATTTTTTAAAAATAAATATGGAATTATTACGAATATTTTATTATATTCTGTGAATTTCGTTAAATCATATGAATCTGTGAAATTCGTTAAATCATCATTCATTCGTTAGAAATGAATTTGTGTAATGTCTTGAAATTTTAATTTTTTTTTTTTTAAAGAAAAGGCGCTATATATTAAAAACAGGCAATTGCCTAAAATTTTGCGACTGGTTTCACTCCAATTGCAAAATTTCCTAATTTTGTCCCAAACCTCTTAATATTTCTTTAACTTTTTTTTCGTTGAAATGTATCGAAAAAGACGAATTTCTTACATTTTCTTTTCTCAAGAACCATTTGACCAATATCGTATAAAAAATTTTGAACATCGTCACTTAAAATTACATAGTTTAAAATAATGTAAAATTTTGAATGCTGTATAATTCGAAAAAATTTTTCACAATTTTTGAACTAAATAATAATAAATAATTAAACAAATTTATCTTTATAACGAATTACATTCGAATAAATGAGTTTTATATTTGTGAGGCAGAATAATTTTATTATCGTAAAGAGTTTCAGTTTTATGAATAATATACGCGAAAATAAAATTGGCATCGAATAAACTTTCGTCCGCTCTCCAGCCCAAACTATTGCAACCTTGTTTTCCTGATTGCTGGTAAAGTTTTGCACATCAAAATATTAATAAATAAATAATAAAACAATGTATTCATAAATTATTTGATTTTCATAAGCAATTTCAGCAATATTATAATATACACGAAAGTAAAATTAACATTAAGGTTCCCAAAATCTCGATCGTTCTCCTGCTTAACTACTGGGACCTTTGTTAAAATTTTGCTCATCAAAATAAAAGTAATAAAAACCATTTGAGTATCATGAACACTTCCAGAGATAAGATGTTATACTCGAAAATAAAATTATCATTAATGTGCCCTAACTTTCGACCGCTCTCCTGCCTAAACTATAATATTTAACTATATAAGGTGAACATTTTATTATCTGGATTACCGTTAAAATTTTGAAGTTAAAAGAAACCAAATCCATCTAATAAAAGCTGAAATCACTTAAAATATCGTCTTCACAAATCTTTTAACATATTTAAGTTTAGCTCCGCGAATCATTAAGATTACATCTCAGATTTCAATCTCATCTTATCTCAATCATTAGATCAAAAGTTTATCAGGTTTTTTCTTCTTCTTTTTCTTTCCATTTTTGCTCTATTTAGGCAATTAGCAAAGCAAATTTGCAAAAATTTTCACGCATGCTAGACCTAGTAAATTATTGTTTTCGTCTAAGCCAATTTAATATTAGATTTTGGATTCGTCCTTTAATTCAGTAAATTTCATTGAAATGCATTGCATTCTAATACAAAATAAAAGAAGAAAAGTTAAATTTCATTGTAACGGCACTGTTCTTATGCACTTTCCTAATAACGGAATATTATATTTGGGGGTCAAGAAAGTAATGTCGTTTCGACGCATTACATATTCGTTAGCCCAATTCCTTTCTTTTAGATCCATTTCTATTTATTTTCGATCCAACACTGAAAGGTTGTTGCTAACTAAGGTGAATACATTATTGATTAAAAATTAAATCAAACAATTAACAATTATCAAATGCACCGAAACGACATTACTTCCCGGTCCCCTAATATACAAATTCTACTACATATACTTGATATAAAAATTATTTAAATGCTTTAATTTGTTTTTAAATAAAAAGGAGAATTTACTTTAGAAACGGTCATTTTTTTACAAAGCTGCGTAAGTTTTAAAAAACTTAAATGCGTTTTAACGAATCAAATTACAAAATGTGAATTGCAATAGATCTTTTTTCCCCCTTCTTTTTTAAATATGCTTCAGAGATATATCGTTTCCGCCCACCTTTTTCCTCTCCATAATTACTTTTTTGAATTCTTNATGCAGCGCTAATACCTAACTCAATATTTTCATCACTTTATAATCATCATTTACCATTTCATGTAAATTCATCTTCATCTATTTGTAATTAAAACCAATAAAGGTTTATGAATCATCAAATTGGCGGTCTAAAGGTAAGTGGAACATTTTCCACTATTCATATTGAAAACAGGAATTCATTTTTGATTGAACAGACATATTTGGCTGCCTCTCAATAAATCTCCTTACAGTGTCCACTGCAGAAAGTGCTGATTTGCTCGTAACATTGGGTGGTAAATCTTCGATTTCCTCATTCTCTTCTTCTGATAGTTCATAAGAAGCTTTCACTTGTGCGATGATATCATTGTCATCCCACTGACCACACACTGTTACTGCATCATTTACGTTTACAAAGTCATGAAATTCCATGTCGTCAAGTTTCACGAGTCCGGTCAAACTGTCCCAATTATTTTCGGTGTAGTTTTCAGCAGAATTAACGATATTGATTGTTTGACTACTTTCGTGATCTTTAATGAATCCAGCCTTCTTGAAGCCATTCATTATCGCAGAGAAAGACGCATCATTCCATGCCACTATGTCCATTTTTTAGAAAAAGTTTATCATTATGAGAATTGGTTTTCCATTCTTAATTTTTTTTATTTTTTTTAATAGTTTCTTATTTTCAGAAGAAAAATCTACACTATTTATGGAGGAAAAAAATTCAAGTTTTAGAGGGATTAGAAAAAAAAAATTCGTGAAATCAAGTTTTTTTTAACATTGAGTGTATAAGAAATTTGAAGGGAATTTTTTTTTCTTCGAGATATCGAAAAATTCGTGAAATCGAGGTTCGAGTTAGCGAGGTTCGACTGTATTTCGTAAATCCAATTTCTGAATTGATTTTAACTTTCCGTACTCTCTTATCATTGATAGCTCCAATCTTTTTAAAACAATGTCTTTCCGCAGTGGACTGATCATAAAGACCCGGTTCCCAGTAGAACACCGAAGTCAAGCAAGACTGACTGTGGTCAGTAAGCGGAGTGGTGACCACTTTTATCAGCCTGCGTAAGGACAGAGGTTGCGTGGTATTGGTCTTCGTTAAACTGTTGTACCGTAAAGTACTCAACTTCGCGGGTAGGTCGTCGGGCTACCAAAACAGAGAAGCCATCATCTTTGCAGAGGATCAAAATTGTGATGGCATGTCTTCAGATCATCCTCAGGGATGTTTCCCAGACCGTTGCCAATAGCCCATTGTGCAGCTCTAGTGCGACGTAAATAAAGTAAATACCTACCTTAAAACAATGTCCGATTCACTTCTAGATAAAAGTGCAGACTGTAGAAAAAAATTTTATGCAATAGTATTTCGCTTTATAGAGAAATCAAAGTAGATTTTCTCTAATATTTCGATACGTTTCAATATGTTTCAATATGTTTAAACTGTGATAAAATTATATTCAGGAATTATTTAACCTAAATAGGAAAATAGTATCACTCATACAAACTTTCTGCCCCCAAGTATTAATCATTGTATGTTAAATTTTCAAGTATCTCTGGTGGAAATAAAATATTTTGTTTAAATTCATTAACCCAATATTATCGCCTTTCTCTCTTATTCGCCAATTTCTTATTCTTATTCGCCAATATTGTCTCTTCAATCGCCAAGTTGGCGATTATTACTTGGATTACCGCTATTTTTTTTAATTATTAAAAAACATTTTAAATTATAACAAATTTATTAAAATATTTTTAATAAAATAAAATAAAAGCAACTTGCAAAAAGGCTGCAACATATCTCCCCGAAATATATTCCAGAAACCTAGTTTGGCGAGATTTCAAAAAGTCACCACAGGGTGGCCTATTCCTGAATCCCTCCATAAACTTAGTAAAAGCACTTATATAGTTCAACATCGAATCTATTTTTTTACGAGCTTGCGTTTCTGAAAAATGCCTAATTGAAAATGTTGTAGGAATTAATTTGGGGTCAAATGCAGTAAAAGCTCGATATAAAGAGTACAGCATATTGAAAGAAGTCCGTTGTTACGACAACTTTCCGAGTCACCGTAGTATTATAACGAGTAATATTTTACAATCTTCCTCTCTTATATTTGTCGATTTGAAAATATACTAATATACCTATATATATATACGAATATACGAATATAGATCAAGAACCAATCACATAACGGTAAACAAAAATTGAAGTAACCCGAAGGTGACGTCACCGAAAACGAAGACAGAAAAGAACACCATGGAAATCAGAAACGGGTTTTCAGCAAAATTGAACGAAACTTGTCTCTAAACCAAGGTGCACCCGATTTTACACCTTTACCATAAAACTAGCTGAAAATAACTAGCATTCTGACATCGCGACAAAGAGTTTTTTGATGGAAATACGTTTTTCTACTGTTTTAATGAGCAAAGGTATGGAAAAAGTTTCTATTTATGCTTCGTATCATTTCAGAAAATGGAAAAACAAACATTATTTTTAATAATCATTCAACATAATTTAGGCAGAGGTGATGCGATTGTTCTTGTTTTCCAGTGGCGCCATCTATGGTCAAGAATTCGACTTCTGCCACGCTATACTTCACACCTGTTTATAGGGCGGACCCATTCATTCATCCACAGATCGTAATTTTGACCTGAATCATGAAACGATCGATCTTCAATCCAGTACCCCCAGAGGTTTTAATTTGTTATGGGAACATGGAGGACTTTTGCGACTCGACAGATTTAACGTGCATCAGTCATTTTACTACACGGGGAGTCTTCGGCAGGCGGGGTAATTTCCCACGAACTCTCGGACATGGGTCCAGCACCCCACCGACAGGGCTATCCCGGCCTGATTCAACATAATAAAGTGAGTATATGTGGGAAACCTTCTGGCCTAGTTATCTTCTTCCTCATAAAAGAAAAAAATATTTTAGTGTTTTCAGAAATCCTGCTTAACAGAATACTCCTTAATGCAGTGCTTTCCAAACTTTTTGTACCTGCGCCCCCCTCTTTGGAAAAAAAATTTGTTGTGACCCCCTTAATTTTTCTAACAATCCAATTT
>NC_092206.1:37673771-37694755 GCF_043381705.1 Parasteatoda tepidariorum
AGACCCGGTTCCCAGTAGAACACCGAAGTCAAGCAAGACTGGCTGTGGTCAGTAAGCGGGTGGGTGACCACTTTGATCAGCTTGCGTAAGGACAGAGGTTGCGCGGCATTGGTCTACGCTAAACTGTTCTACAGTAAAGTACTCGACTTTGCGTGCAGGTCGTCGGGCTACCAAAGCAGAGGAGCCATCATCTTTGCAGAGGATCAAAATTATGATGGCATGTCTTCAGATCATCCTCAGGGATGTTTCCCAGACCGTCGCCAATAGCCCATTGTGCAGCTCTAGTGCGACGTAAATAAAGTACCTATCTACCTTAAAACTATGTCCGATTCACTTCCATATAAAAGTGCTGGCTGCAGAAGGAAACTTATTTTATAGTACTTCGCTTTTAAGAGAAAATCAAACTAGATTTTCAACAATATTTCAATACGTTTCAATATGTTTAAACTGTGATAAAGTTATATTCAGTGATTATTTAACCTAAGTAGGAAAATAGTGTGACTCATACAAACTTTATGCCTCCAAGTATTAATCATTGTATGTTAAATTTTCAAGTATCTCTGGTGGAAATTAAATATTTGGTTTAAATTCATTAACCCAATATTATCGCCTTCAATCGATATCCTTCACCAAGACTCCCAATTGTTTTTCCGATATAGTTATCGCTATAATCACAGGCAAGAAATTTTAATGTAGTGCTAAGTTGATCCATATAAACATAATTAAATTTGTTTACGTGATATTACGATTCAATTTAAGCGGTTAAATTTAACACCTTGAAGTTACAGCAAATTTGCACCGTCTTATGAGTTATGATTCAAAGCACTAATTTGAAACACTTATACACTGGTAAAATCCTAGAATAACCCTTGGCGACTTTTTGAAATCTCGCCAAGATGGCGATTATTACTTGGATTAACGTTATTTTTTTATTATTAAAAAAAAATTTAAATTATAACAAATTTAATAAAATATTTTTAATAAAATAAAATAAAAACAACTTGCAAAAAGGTTGCAACATATCCCCCCGAAATATCTTCCAGAAATCTAGTTTGGCGAGATTTCAAAAAGTCACCACGGGGGGGGGGCTATTCCTGAATCCCCCCACAAACTTAGTAAAATCACTTATATGGTTCAACATCGAACCTATTCTTTTACGAGCTTACGTTTCTGAAAAATACCTAATTTAAAATGTTGTAGGAATTAATTTGGTGCCAAATGCAGCTCGATATAACGAGTACAACTTATTGAGGGAAGTCCGCTGTTACGGCAACTTTCCGAATCACCGTAGCGAGAATTATGAGAATTATAATATGAATACGAGTAATATTTTACAATCTTCCTCTCTTATAGTTGTCGATTTGAAAATATACTAAGATATATATACGAATATAGATCAAGAACCAATCACATAACGGTAAACAAAAATTGAAGTAACCCGAACGTGACCGCGCCGAAAACAAATACAGCAAGGAACACCATGGTAATCAGAAACTGGTTTTCAGCAAAATTGAACGAAACTTGTCTCTAAACCAAGGCCCACCCGATTTTACACCTTTACCATAAAACTAGCTGAAAATTACTAGCCTTCAGACATCGCGATAAAAAGTTTTTGGGTGGAAATACATTTTTCTGCTGTTTTAATGAGCAACGGTGTGGAAAAAGTTTTTATTTATGCTTTGTATCATTTCAGAAAATGAAAAAACAAACATCATTTTTAATAATCATTCAACATAATGTTGACGTATGCCTGTTCAGGCAGAGGGGATGCGATTGTTCTTGTTTTCCATTGGCGCCATCTATGGTCAAGAATTCGACTTCTGCCAACCATACTTCACACCTGTTTATAGGGCGAACCCATTCATACATCCATTCCTTCATTCACAGATCGTAATTTTGACCTGAATCAGACAAAGATCGATCTCCAATCCAGTACCCCCAGAGGTATTGATTTGTTATGAGAACATGGAGGACTTTTGCGACTCGACAGATTTAACGTGCATCAGGCATTTTACTACACGGGGAGTCTTCGGCAGGCGGGGTAATTTCCCACGAACTCTCGAACATGGGTCCAGCGCCCTACCGATCAGGCTAACCCGGCCTTATTCAACATAATAAAGTGAGTGTATGTGGGAAACCTTCTGGCCTAGTTATCTTCTTCCTCATAAAATAAAAAAATATTTTAGTGTTTTCAGAAATCCTGCTTAATGCGCCTTTTATTGGCTTATCAACTATGGCCCCTTATTTCCCTTCTTCACTAACTACTGAAATTAATATTTCACTGTCAGCAATTACGCCAAAACCTATTGCGAAAAAAAAAAAAAAAACGGGCCTCTGAATAATTTTTAATCTAATGATTGGATCTTCAAGTTCTAGGATTTCTACTGATTCAAGGGGGGTGACGTAAAATATGCTAACTAATTAGCGCAAACCATATTTTATGAAATCAGACACAAAAACGCACTTTTTCTGAATAAACATACCTTTTTTCGACAGGTTCAGATTTTAAATATACGATTCTTTTAAAACTCGATTTCTCGGGTACTATTCGACAGCTTTTGCTCAAATTTTGAATTTCTCTACGTAAAATTGCATTCTCTAAAATAATGTACAAAATTGCATAATTACAATCTAAATTTTTTTTACTGTTATTAAATAAAATCATAAAAAATAAATGCAATTTAAAAGTTATATTTTGCAAAGAATTATCTTTGGATAAACGAATTTTATAATTGTGTGCAAAAAGTTTCGTTTCGTTTAAAAAGTTCTAGAGATATGGAGAAATGCACAAGATGTACGCTCCCTTGACCCAACTATTGAGACCGTATTTCCCTGATTTCGGCTACCAGCTATATTTTGGGGGTTTTATGATTAATTTAAGGAAAAATTTTTTTGTCTAATTTCATAACTTAAAATATCATTTACACTAATTAATTAGCATATCTGAGGTCACCCCCTCATACCATTGAAGATTGAGTCCTAGAACGTGAAGATCTGATCATGAGATCAAAAGTTATTCGGGGTGGTCCTTTTTTCCGCTCACTGTACACTATTAAACTTCTATCTCTGTATATCATTATCTCTGTATATCATTATCTTTATATCTCTTTATATATTTAACATTAAGCCGGCAAGGTGGCCGAGCGGTTAGCGTGCCTGACTGAGAAGCCAATAGCTGCGGGTTCGAATCCCGTTCTGGGCATGGATGTTTCTCTCTATGTGTTGTCAACTGTTGTGTGTGATGTGTAAATGTGACCCACCCTATGAACGGGTATTTGTGGCAGTGTGGCGTGAGTAATGTTGCTCGCCTCCGTGACTTAGGTTCACAGGTGCCCACTGGATAACGTTAAATGGAAACACTTCCGGTATCTTCCAAGGGAAAGAACGAAAGTTCAGTACCTGCCGTTACGGAAAAAAAATTATTTAACATTAATATGTATAGTTTCTTACAGCGACAAACTTACTATAATGGTCATTCTATCTGCTATTGAAGATGGTCGTTATAATGAATTTCTGATATGTTTTGAAATGCTAACAGTTTCTTCTTATTATTTATGTATAACTAAATTAATAAAATCTTAAACATATGCAGTTACAGAGAGGAAACAAAACTTCTTTCTTTAAAGTAAACCCATGAGGACGAAGTTTTTAATTCATTGAAAAAGAAAACATATTGTAGTTTGTTAAAACATCGTTCGTCTATGCAGTATAATTTATAAAAAAAAAATTTTTTTAAAAGAACTTAACAAAGAAACATTTTCCCTCTCAAGACGCTTTCAAGAATATATAACTAACTCAATTTTTTTGGTCCAAGTTTTTTCTGGAATTTAATCAGGCAAGTTCACGAAGATACTTTTCTCTTATGCATTTGTGTTTTGCAGGGAAAACATTTTTTTTCTTCTTAGACTGTCAAAAAAAGAACGAAAACTGAAATAAGGAGACATCTCTAAACATGAAATAAAGGTGTCGAGTATAAAGGGAAACCATTCTGTGTGATACTTTTGAAAACATTAAACCAGCCATTAGCTCCCACAATTCGCTGGGGGCTGACGTCAACAAAATAAATTTCATTATTTTTATTTATTTATTTTAACCTTAAAAAAGATGAATCGAGGAAAAAAAAAGCAAACACGAAGCGAAGAAAGTTCGAGTCCTAACTAATAATTTTGTTACGTCTAATTCCGGAAAAGCAAAAAAAGCAGAAAATTTTAGCCGCAAACTTAGTTTCTTGTTTATCACATTTTTACAAGGTTTTTGTTGTGCTCTTTTTTAATAAACTCGTGTCAAAGTTTTTTTCTTGTACTTTGTATTAAGAAAAAAAACATTCATCCAGATAGAAATATCTTTTTTTTTCGATGGAAAAGAAAATTCGTGCTAGAAGTATAGTTCTCAATGCCTAACTTGAAGTATTTCAGTTCACAGTACCTGTAGCTTTCATGAAAAAATAAAGAATTGTTTTTTTTTTGCTTCGACATACGTGAAAAACATGTAAAAAGAATATTATTTTCAAAGGAAAAAGTTTAGAGTGCAAAACACAATTTTTATAACGCATGTTTAGATACTTCCATGAAGTTCAGGGAAAACTTAAGGCTGTTTTTCCGAATGCTCTTTTGTCATATGAAAAGTGATACCCCTTTGCAAATAATATGCTATTTTCTTTTCACAACTGCTGTGTATTTGCAACAGTTGCTCATTATTGTTAGGTCAAGTTTTGTCTATGTATAGCTATCGCTCTCTGTGATTAATTCAAAACGTCAATATGTAGAAGAGCCACAGTTTTGTGAAAATGAAAAGAGTCTGTGGTCCAATTTTTTAATAATATGTTAGAAACTGCTCTATAGCTGTATGATCAGGGCTCATAAAAATTTGAAAAAAGGGAGAATACGGCAGTGATTTTGACAATTCTCCTCTGGGTGAAAAAATTTTGCTAAATTGGAAATTTTTAAAAAAGTTTAATAACTTTTAAAATATTTAAGTTATTTATCGGTTCTTATACCCAGATGATTCTTCACAGTAAAAGTGCATATAAAGTTAGAAATTATAACTTTACTCTTCAAGTGTAAGGTACTTAAATTGTGGCTCTTGTATTTTCTTTGGAGAAAGAGTTTCGAAAAAAACCAGATTAAGTTCCATTTTTTTTTTTTTTTTTTTTGACGGAAAGCAGGGAATCGAAATCAATGACGAAAAAAACACATCTAATTTTAGTTATTAAAGCTACAGTGTTTTTAATATATATGTTACCGCTAAATCTCGAAAGATGTTAATGTGCAGATCACTTAGTTAATCCACATGTTAACTTATTAGCTCAGTTAAAGTGGAGGAAGGAATATGTGAGATGCTCGTTGCCTGCCAACAGGTCTCGAACCTACGAACTCTAGGTTCGAAGTCGGATCACCATTGTGATGCACAAGGAGGGATAAAAATTCTTTAAATAGTGAATACATCGTAACATACTTTCCTTTTACTTAAAAGTTTTTAAGATCTAGCGAAATAAGCAAAAGGGAAATTGAAATCATCGATCTCCAGACTTAGCTACTGGGACAGCATTTTAAGAATTGCAACACTTTGTTCCATCGAAATTAGAAATTAGTATGCACTCCAGGACTGGCGTGTCCAACTATGGTCGTTAGAGCATCCTTATTCGAACCCGGAGGTCCTTGGTTCGAATCCTGCAGACAGTTAACGAATATCTCTCTCCTACATTTACCCTCCACGTACATTTAGCTCAAAAATGTGTACTGTTTACAATTTTAAAACATGGGGTATTCAAACTGGACTATTATTTGCTTCGGTGCTATTTTGACACCTTTTTGATTCATTTCTAGATACTCTTTTTTACATTGCGTTAACATACCAGTAGCAATATACGGAGTGTCCAAAATGTAAAAGTGCAATGTTTCGAGAAAAACAGTGGATCGAAATTCTAAAAATAAAGTAGAAGAATATTTTTTAAATTTGCATTCGATGAAACCACACTTGACCCCCTCTAATCTCACCCGGGGTAAAGGAAACTTTAAAAAAAATAATTAAGAACCCTTATTTCTTTCTGCTCATATGGATTTTTCAGAAAAAAGTACCCATTCGACTAACAGGTTGTTGAATTTTAGTTCCTGGGTGACGCTGTAGATGCCAAATGAAGATGGCGTAATGATTGTAAAAAATAGAGATATTTCAAGGAATACATGTCAAATAGAAAAAATAAAAATACATTTTTTGGATATTTTAAAAAAACTATATTATGACATCAAACTTGAATTCCTCCCCTAAACTACATCCCGTCCCTTTTTTATCACTCTAGCCCCAGCAGTGAGGAAAAGGGTAGAGTTTGGTTGAACAATGCACACATTAAGAATAAACATTTAAATTATCTAGAAATGAAAATGATATTAAAGCTTGTCAAATCGCTAGTGACAAAGGCGAAATGAAATTCGCCTAAAATCGTTTAATTACCTAATTTCTAGAGGTATCTCCAATGATAGTCTTTTTAACATCTGTTTCCAGCAACAATCAAACAGGCTTTAATTTTATCAGTCTCTTTCTCCTCACTAAAGGTTTGCTAGGTTTCAATCATCTTTTTATTCTTTTCTTCGCTTAAAAATAGCTTACGACCCTTCATCTTTAATGCAAGTCCTAAAATTACGGGCGTTTCTTAAAGAAAGAAAAAAAAAATTTTACACTGTAAACATTTATACAGACTGATTCAGGTATACAAATCTGAAGTTATGTGATCATAAATGACCAGAAAAGGGCCGGTATAGCCTGGTTGGTAGGGAGCTGGACCCACGTCCAAGAGTTCGTGGGTTCAATCCCCGCCGGCCGAAGACTCCCCGAGCAGTAAATGGTGACTGATGGACGTTAAATCTGTCGAGTTGCTAAGTCCTTCATGTTCCCATAACAAATCAATACCTCTGAGGGTCCTGATCCAGGAGTTTCCTTGTCGTTTGGATTGGTTCAAAATTACAAGGCTGCGGAGTTGAACATTAGTAGTCGTAAACCCAAAAACTAGGTCGGCTGTTCAACGACGGATATAAAATGAACAGAAAATCGCTTCAAAAGAAGGTTTGAATGTTTAAAACCGCTATTTGTTCGATTATATTTATTTTTTAAAATAAATGTTTTGAACTAATTATTTAAACTCTAAAAAGTCATTGTTATTCTTTTCAAAATAATGCCAAAAAATAGAATAATAAATAACTAAATACTCAATTTAAAATTAACAAAAAGCAAAATCACTTCTATACATTCCTTTATCAATAAATTGCGATAAAAAAGTATTTCTTTTAACCATTGTGCGTCTTGTTACACAAAACAAATATTCCCCTATTATTTTTTTCAAAAAAATGCAAATTGGCGACATAAGGACAAATAAATTGATATAGTTTTTAAGTTTATAAATCTTTTGTAATTGAAAATGTCACTACGGAGCTCTTACATCTGTTTTATTCTATTTTCAATCGATGGCCCTTTTCCATTGTTAACAGAGGCGAAGTTTGATAATTAAACAGTAATTATGCTCAAGAAAAAAAAGCACTTTACTTCTTGTTCTCAATGAGTGTTGTTAACCTTGGCTATTCTATTTTTTACCTGGTGAATTAAAAAGACATCTTAATGGAATCTCCATCCTGGAAATTTATTTTTATGCTTTTTATTACCTAAAATTAGCTGCTGTAAAAGATAGAAGAACAGGAGCTAATTGATACTTGTGTCTCAAATATTAAACAATTGTTTTAAAATGCAGGTAGCTTTTTGGCATTAAAGAAAAAGGTGTTGTTTCTTATTCTAAATTTAATTTGCATTTCAAATAAGGAAATATTGTAGTTTGTGTCATTTAAATAAATAATAATTTTTTTGCGTAACTAAAAAGAAATTAAAATTGTTTAAATAAAAAAGGAATTCTAGTCTTTTAAATGCAAACACATTACATGTGGTCCGAAACTATGTATCACTCAAATTTTTTCCGGTTCAAAAATTGCAAAATATTTAACATTGTTTTTTTACATCATGTCACTTGATGATAATTTTTTTTTTAAAGATTTCTTCTGAAATTTTAAAAGATTGCAACTCAAAGTCAATGTGAATTCTCTGCTCAGGTAACAAAATAAAAATTTAATGAGAAGAATCAAAATCGTGTGGTTGATTTTTACTACAATTCACTACTATCTATTGTCTCAAGATTTGCCACTTTTAAACAGTCTCCACCCTGTTTATCTTTCTTGATTACTGCACCATCTCTGAATCAAAATGCATTAACCTATAGATTAAATAGAATTCCTTTTTTGGAGAATCCGAATCTGCAATAAAAAATAAGGATTCATATTAAAGATCTCAATATTGCCCTCACTTCCAGGGGTTGGGTGGAAGATCAAGTTTGGTCTCATTGGAGAACTTTTAAAAAATACTGAGTGCGTATGTTTTCACTTTTTAATCCTATGTATATTTTTAAAGATATTCGACTGTTTTCAAACTTTTTTCACACGCTGTATAAATAATCATTTTGTTTTAAACGCCCCCTCATGACCTTTCATTTAAAAACATCGTTCGCTTCATTTTGTGTTTGTAAACAAATATTCAGAGCATTTGTTTAAACTTAATTTGAAAATTAATTTCTATTTAATTTTTCAAATTTAATTTCAAATTTTAACTAACAGGCCAATGCAGTATGACACTTTTCCTTGCTTGATCAAATACCTCGCATATGATTACTAAAATTATTTTATTATTTTTATCACACTTATTGCTGTCATATTTAGAATTGATTTAAATTATTTAATTATAATTAAATGAGGCGTTCGAATCCCAGTGATGGCTGGTCGACACGAATTCTGCTCCTGGCTCGCATCGACCACAGTGCTGAGGTAAAATATCCTCAATGGTAAATGGATCATGGGTTAGAATCCTCTTGCTCTCCTGCTAACCGTGAAAAGTTTTTATAGTTTTCTTACACTGTAACCTAATTGCATGTTAGTTTCATCAAAAAGTCCTCCACAAAGGCTGATTTATCCCAATGCTTGATACAGGGTTTTTTTGACTTCTGGATTGGGTTCAAAGTTACAATATTACAGAGATCAACACTGATAGTCATAAACTCAAAGTTAGATCAGCTGTTCAACGCCGATTATAAAATAAAATACAATTATAATAATTATTATAATTAATCATGCATTTACACAGAGATGAAATTTTGTAAGTAGGTTGCAAACTCTATTGAAATGCCGTTGTACTGGGGAATGCATTGATTATATATTATATTTAATTGTTAAATTTGTGTGTATTCCTTTTTATAATGACTTTATTGAAGTTTAATAAAGCCAAATAGCTCAGTCGGGTTACCTGGCCGGGTGCATATCTGACTAACCTGGCTTCCTCTGAAAGAACTATCGAAGGCGCGAATTTACCTTTTCGAATGTCCCAGCCGAGTTGGTCGACAAAATCAATACTTATAATTAATCGTTATGATTCAACCACGAGGGATGTAAACTTGAAATACTTCTGGACCGTTAAGGGTTAATATGGCTTTCACGTGAACGGAACTAAACATCCGTAAGTTTTTAATTTTTGGGCTTTTGGAACAAGGTATACGTTCTCAGTAAAATTAGTTCTACGTTGAACCATAATATTGTCCAAATTGGCAACCACTTTAATAACTTGTTATATTTAACCACATTTCTGTTGAATCACACTATCCTGCGACCAAATTTAAAATAATATGTTTATTACGATACATTTACATCCAAATTTGCTCCAACTTTAATAGTTGTAGCAAATTTGGTCGATAATATGGTTCCTAACTATATAATAACAGTTTTATTTCATTCAAATATTCATTCATTCAAATATTCTAGACGAAAATGAAACAGAAAAACGTCAATAAACTATCGAAAACCAGGATAATATCAGAATCATTTCGCTCATATATATTCTGGTTCATGTAGAAATAGAATAAAACGGCAAATTTAATGAAATTATTTAATACCGATCATTGAGTTATAAAGTACTGAACGTATAGCAGGAACGAATATTGTAGCTTCTTTTAACTACATACAGTGAATAGTATATTGTCTGTTTATTATTATAATAAAGTATAGAAATGTTTGAAAGTTTTCGAGTAGATGGGATAACAGAAGTGCCTCACTTTAGTCACAATATATTATGCTCTAACTAATACAATAATTGCACTGAATTCAATTATTCGAAACAATCAAACTAATTTAATCAAACAACAGAAGCAGGAAAATTAGTAAATTTACTCTAAAGCAGCTTTTAATATGGCTGTAAAGTTACATATTGAAATAATGCTATAAGGATTTCATGGCTTTTGTCCCGCATGACGCATTTATAAAAATATCTAGCAAAAAATTAATCGTAAATGATGTATCCACGTCTGAAATAGATAAGTATCAAATATGCATAAAAAGAGGTTAATTCGTGATTAGTACAAAAATCAACCAACTAAAACGATTGATATCATAGCAAATATGCATAAATTTAAATGTAATCAAATATAAAGACCTGTTTTCTATTGCAGATATGAAATATTCGGAATTATATTCTTTACAGCGCCGACCAGGTGGCCGAGTGGTTAGCGTGCCTGACTGCGGAGCCGATGGTTGCGGGTTCGAATCCCGCTCAGGGCATGGATGTTTTTTTCTCTCTGTGTTCTATGTCCTTTCTCCTATGTGTGATTGTGTGAAAGTGACCCCCCTACAAACGGGTTTGTGGTTGTGTGACGTGGGTGACGCTGCTCCAAAGCCGTGGCTTCGCCACAGGTGCCCACTAGGTAACGAGAAGCTAGTAGCAGTTCTGGCATTTCTATGGCCAATGGCACAATATATCCCAAGTGCCCGTCATTAAAAAAAATAATAAAAAAATTAACATTCTTTACAGCTGAGAGTATTTTAAAACAGCTTTGGTGACATATGACCCCCAGCTTGCTTACGATTCTAGAGATCGGATGAAACTTTTTATAAATTTTAAACTGTTCCGAGCCGTGGTAGCCCAGTTGTTGGAGAATCGGAGGGACTGAAGTTCGATCCTCAACTTCGCCAAGATCTACTGAGTACATGCAATGAACGTTCTCGTAAAATCTCTGGAATCGAAAGTCCTGTGGTCAGTCTCTGAACAGCATCTTGAGCTGCTCACTGACTTGGAGAAAATTTCCTTCCTCTTCAGACTTATATCTAAATTGAGAAAGTGACCTCACGAATGAGTGGTGCTGTCATCGATGAATGAGTGGTCTCTGAATCAAGACGTACTTGCACTCTTCTTCAAAAACGAAATGCTCACTTTCCCGACTTAATTCGCAAAAGACCAATGGTTGGTCATTAGATACAATAGAATAGAGTAATGAAGTAAGTACCGCAGTCACTATACCTTCATTTTCTTTACCTTGCTGTCAGAAGTCAGAGCGTTCCCCCACTTGGATCAGTCTGCGTAGGGACCTAGGGTATGCGGTATTGGTACTCGTTAAACTGTTCTACCGTAAAGTGCTCGATTTCGCGTGCAGGTCGTTGGGCTACTGAAGCGGAGGTGCCATCCCCTCTGCAGAGGATCAAAAGTGTGATGGATTGTCTGCGGATCATCCTTAGGGATGTTTCCCAGACAGTCGCCAATAGCCCATTGTGCAGCTCTAGAGTGACGTAAATTGACTACAACGACTACAACAACTACAAGAACAGAGCGTGCCCAGTCGAGCTCAATGCTAATATGTCTAAAGCTTATAAATCATTATTTTACTCATCTCCGCCTAGAGCCGCCGTCTTTCATGCCAAAAGTATTATTTCAATTCCATTTTAGTATAAAGATCACGCATCGATGAAAACGTAGGTATTTTTCATTTGATAGTTTTTAAATTCTTTTTCGCCGGTACGACTCACCGTTTTTCATTTTGCATAATTATTTTCTCCTTCTTAGTCCATAAAAGAATGTATTTGTCATCGCATTTTATTTTGTAATTCTCCTTGCTAGTTTGTTTTTAAAAGTCGCCAAAGTTTCGATAAATGATAAAATGGCGAAATTAATTGTAACATCCAATGGCATCAGCAACAGAGCCCTTTTTGAAATCTGAGTTATCTGGCTAGTCTTGAAATGATCTCAAATGAATACACAAAGAATTCTGTATACCTACAAAATGGTCTTAAACGTTCGGGAAATAAATGTAACATGTATTATAATAAAGCGCAAAGTTTCAGTTAAAAATTATAAACTCTAACTACACAAAATAAGATCGAAATTTTGATAAAAAGTTTACATTATTACAGGAACGAAATATTCAGGAAACAATGGTAAACGTTCATGAAAAAACATTCAGGAAGCATTTATATCATGAATTTGTCATGAAGCACAAAGCTTCAGTTAAAAATTGAAGATTAATTATTCGCATAGGATCGGAATTTCGATTACTGATTAAACCGTTACAAACACGTAAAAAAGAATTCAGGAAACAATTGAAAACGGTCCTGAAACATTTAAGAAGATAGAAAAACTTCAGGAAACAATTGTACCACAGAACTTCAGTTAAAAATTAAAAACTCTAACTTGTTGGAATGGGATCGAAAGTTTGATAGCCAAATTACATTATTACGAAGAAAAAAAAGGAAACGTTCTCGAAACAATAATAATCTTTTTTTGGAACTGTAATAATAATCTTTCTTTGGAATCTTTGGAATTGTAAACGTTCCTGAAAAAGCGTTCGAGAAATAATTATGATATCTCTTGCCATGAAGCACAGAGCTCCTGTTTAAAATAAATTGCAGACTCTAATAATTCAGTATGATTGTATAAACTTAGTATGATTATATAAAATTACATTATATAAATAAATCAGTATGAATAAATAAACTAATATAAACTTAGTTAAATATAACTACGTTTTTGTAATATAACAATTTTATTTTTTCCCCTGCTATTTTTTTCATCCTTAATCTACTTATCCTTTTTGGGGGTTGTAAAAGAAATTGGAAAACTTATACTGACGCCAGTGTTGCTTAGTTAATTAATAAAAAATAAAACTGTAATATTACATATATATATATATAATTATTTGAAATAAAACTGTCTATTACAATAGAAAGTGAAGGGTGTGCCCAATTAGGGTTAGCGTTTGTAAGAAGTCCAAATCAATAGAACTTAATGAAAATTGAGTAATACCATAATGAAATTTTGTGAATTTAATCTAGCAAAAATAATTAGTTCGAAAAACTCCCACTAGTTGTCTTATCATAGCTGTAAATGGAATATGTACAAATAAAAACAATTATATTCAAAATTTAACATTATACATTTTACAGAACGTGTTCTACATGATGATCATTACTGTCAGTTAATTTTTGAAAGTGTGAAATTGTGTGTTCAATCGTTGAAACTAGTATATTTCGGAAAATGTCTGTTTTTAAGTTCGAAGACTGGTGTAATGATATTAAATCTTGGAGGCATCCCCGCAACCGCAAAAAATTCAAGTCTGGGAATCTGGGAGGCCAAACTACAGGGAAAGGTCGGTGGATAATGGCCTTCTAATAATGTTTTTGGAACTTTTTTTTAATTTTATGTAACTGAGCACATTAATAAACACATAAAAACTACTCATAATAAACATATAAAAGCTACTCATTTAAACATATAAGAGCTTTTCCGTAGTTTTTAAAACAGATGCTTACAGGGGTAAACTTTAATTATGAAAACCTTGCATGTTTAACAATTTAAAAATTTGCTATTATAATTTAAATTACTAAGAAAATGTGAAAGCGTATTAAAAGAATTATTCATTGAGAAATTTATAACAAAAATTTAATTTTTTTATTTGTTGAACTAGTTGTAAAATTGAACCAATTTAAATAAAAATATCTTTATTTCTTATAAACTTGAGTGTTTTTTCTTACTACACTAGTTAAAAAGGATGAAAACTCCTAAAACAATTCATTGAACTTATAATTCTAAAAAAACTATCAGATTTTGTTAAATACATCGTGAATTAAATGACAAATAGCAAAAGAATATTAAGTTGTTTATAACACCTAAGTTTTTTAAATTACAGTAAAATCATGCATTGAAATAAAACAATTATTATAGGATGATATAAATTGCTCCCTGAGGAATTTTAAATGTTTACTTACTTGCAATTATTTAATCATTTGTTTAAGTAATAGAAAAGGAGATAAAATAATCAATTTGGCATTAAAATGTTCACATGGATCAAACAAAAAGCGCGGCTTCTAAATAAATCAAGGAATTTTAATTAAGAAAAATAGTTTTTTTAAAAAGAAATGCACGATGTTTTTTATTTCAAAATCATTAGCATAACAAATAAAAGTATTATTTTCCATTATATTAACTTATGTACCTAAGCAAAAAAGGTTTAAGCTAAATAGACTTTTATACCTTAGCATAAAGCAATTTCTTCTTATTAAAAGTATCTCATTAACTTTTTGTGCAGAAATACCGACTAGTCTCAGTACCTTTTCTTTATTTTTTATTTTTAGAGAGATAAAATAAAAATAAAATAAGATTTTTTAAAGCTTCTCTTTTTTAAGTCAAGTAGAAGTAAAATTATAATTTCACGTTTGTTTAACCTAAAGCAATGAAAGGTAGGGTCCATTACTTTTACAAGCATTGAAAGAGTTCCGTAGCTAATAGAAATTAAAGTGTTCCGTCCTACGTTTTGAGTTTCAGGTTCGACAAAAAAAAGTAGTTTATGAATTCTTAATTAATTTTATTATTTTGCTTTTTATATTTTGTGTCAGTTAGTTTGCTTACGTCACAAAGTTATCTTATTTCATTTTATTTTATAACCGTCGTTGCACAACCAACCCAATTTTCTGTTTCCGAATGAACATGTTCAAATCCGTGGCCTTGTAATTTTGAAACTAATCCAGAAGACATCACTAGAGCTCCTGGAGAAATTGAATAGTATTGGGAGAAATTTGCCTTCGTGGAGGACCTTTTGATAAAACTAACCCGCATTTGCGTTACATGAATAGGAAAACCTCCTATGTTTTGCCTGACGGCAAGGGATTCTAAACCATAACCCATCTACCACTGAGGATATTTTATGTCAGCACTGTGGTCGGTGCGAGCCGGGTGCAGATTTCGTTTCGATCAGTCGTGGCTGGGATTCGAACCTATTGTACCTATCAGGAGCTTGTATTCACATTAAACGCAGGGTTCTAGTTATAATTTAAGCCCTCTAGGCAATCAGAAAGTTATTTAAATTTCAAGTATCGATAAAGTTTGTTTAGTGATAAAACAGTAATGTAAAATCTACTTTTTATGATCTGGAAACAATTAGAACTTTTTTATCAGCTCGAAGCTCCGGTTTAATTTTGAGGTTATAAATTGTCGGAAAGTAGTCACATTTGGACTGAAGATAAATTCTTTTTAGAAGTAGGGGTTATAGTTTTGCTTGTAGTGGCTAGGACGCTATTGAAATTTGTGTTTCATAACTCAAGAAAGAAGTTTGAAGCTTAAAGTAGTCAGAATTTTGATTGACGATAAATTCTTTGCTACAATAATATGGTGATAAATTCTGCTTAATGCGGAGTAGCCAGAAGAAGATGAAAACTTCCTCTATCAGTATCACGCAAATAAATAAGTGAATAAAATTTAAAAAAAACTGCAATGGAATTTGAGACTCTAGTTAGTCCGAAAGTGGTTGGGATTTCGACCGACGATAAATGCTATTTGGCGATAAAAAAATAACTATACATTTTTCTTATGGTGGACTGTAAATAACTTAAACTTGCAGCGTTAGCAGACATGGAGCCCCAGTAAAGATTTAGTTCCCGTAGAGCTGTAGTAGAAATTAAGCAGAGCATCTTCATCTCTTTCAGTAAAGATTTAAATACAGAAAAGCACCAACAGAACATATTATACTCTTCCAAATATATTTAGATAAATTAAAGCACCAGCAGAACATATGTTAGTCTGCCAGAAAAGATCGCACCAGCAGAATATACCTTACTCAACCAGTACAGATTTAGATCCAATAATGCACCAACAGAACATATCTTACTCCTCCAAAAATATTTACATAAATTAAAGCATCAGCCGAACATATCTTAGTTTGCCAGAAAAGATTGCACCAGCAGAACATACCTTACTCAACCAGTAGAGATTTAGATCCAGTAATGCACCAACAGAACATATCTTACTCCTCCAAAAATATTTACATAAATTAAAGCATCAGCCGAACATATCTTAGTCTGCCAGAAAAGATTGCACTAGCAGAACATATCTTACTCTAACAGTAGAGATTTAGATCCAGTAATGCACCAACAGAACATATCTTCTCTTCCAAAAATATTTAGATAAATTAAAGCACCAGCAGAACATATCTTAGTCTGCCAGAAAAGATTGCACTAGCAGAACATATCTTACTCTACCAGTAGAGATTTAGATCCAGTAATGCACCAACAGAACATATCTTACTCCTCCAAAAATATTTAGATAAATTAAAGCATCAGCCGAACATATCTTAGTCTGCCAGAAAAGATTGCACCAGCAGAACATATCTTACTCTAACAGTAGAGATTTAGATCCAGTAGTGCACCAACAGAACATATCTTACTCTTTCAATAAAGATTTAGATAAAATAAAGTAATAAAGATAAATCACCAATAGAGATAAATCAGGAAATCTCTACTCTTTTGTAAGAAATAAAAGATTCTATTTTCATAAACGTGAGAGTAATTCATTAAAACAGTTGTAAATCTGAATATTGCATTAATCGTTTCATCGAACATACATGCATTCGAAGAAACATGTTTTTCGAAGAAACATGCATTTTTGGTTAAAAGTTTTTTGGTTTTCCCGAAATATTGTACAGAAATACAGGTGGCATTTTTAACCCTCATCTTTCTACTTGCTTTTCGTTGTTTTACATTTAAAAGCAAAATAAAAACAACGATTGGTTTTTATTACAAAACACTAACAACAAATCTCTAATTCGACAAAAAAATTGTTATGTCCATACAATCAAAATGCATTTCAAATTTGATATGCTTCGTCTTAATTATCGCATAAAAAAATTTTATTATTAATCCTTTTGAAAATAAAAATTTCCTATTATTTTCCCATAATGAAAATTAGGGAAAACTAGCCTTAAGGGCCCCGTCTTATTCATACAGAAACGCAATACTTCTATTCCTCTATGTTAACTTAGAGAAAAATAATGCAATTTCCATAACTATTTAATGACCAATTAAAACTTTTGTTTTATTTTATTTACTAAAATGTACTCTATCAACCAAACTGCAAACATTTTTTATACTAACTCTTAAAATTTAAAAATGTTAGAATATAATATAAGGTTGTTTTAAGGATGTCGAAATTCGAAAAACTTTAAAAATAATAACAACTAAAAAAACTCAAAATATGGTAATTTGGTTTAATAAAGCACAATTAATGAATAAAATTAAGCAAAAAATATCCCCAGGTATTAATTATTTATTAAATAAATAGGGAATAGCGTTCGTATAGTTCTCTGTATGAAGAAGAAGGATTTCTTTATAGAGAAAGAAGATTAAGTTAAGGAATGGATAATAGGATAACGTTCTGCTAGAAGAGAATCCTTAAAAAGAATTCTCATGCATTCACATAATATAAACAAATAAACTTAATATTTTAAATTTATTTCAATTTAATTAACTCATTTAATAACATTGATATGTTGTATAAAATGTAAATACAATTTCTGGTTCGGGGATTTTTAAGATTCTTTCAAAATATATTGAATTCGGGTACTAATTGGTTGCCAACATCTGACTAATGAGATACTTTTGAAAAGAATTCGCTGCAACGTAAACTATGCTTATAGACTGTGGAATGTGAGAATTCTAGAACTAGAATTCTAAAAACAAAATATACGATTTTAATACGATTAACTTTATAATGTTTGAGGAAAGGAAAAACATGAGTTTTGAATCATTATCTCCAAATATTGACATTCGAGAAAACTGATAAGTTATTTTAAAAAAACTGATTAAGAGCTAGTTGGAAATAATGATATCAAAGACTACGTGAAAGATAAAAGCGTTTGTAATGTCTTTTAACAGCTTTGTCTTTTAAATGTGTTTAATATTCGCAACCAACTGGAAAGATCAATATAGCATTAGATATATCGTTATTTAAGATCTAATGAGTTCCAATAAAGGTTTTATTGTTCGGAATGAACAGAAATAAGAACGAAGAATAATATTTCACGCGCAGAGTTTGGTTTTATTATATCCTTCTAGGTAAAGAGAATATTGTTGATAAAACGGTTATAAGGTGTGAATTTTTTTAATTGCATACTTAAAATTCAACATTCATTTCAATAAATGCTTTTTTTTCCAAATAAAACTAAAAATTGACATTTTGTTGTGCAATATTCTCATTTATTATGCATTTATAATTTTATAGAAAATTATTAGAAATTAAAATTTTATCGAAAGTTTTATTTTTGAGCAATGAAAAAATACATATTTTTCTTGTTTCGTTTGATTATTAAAAGTGATTTTTGTAACTTTTGTTTTTATTTGAAAAATTAATAAATTAGGATAGATAAAAATAGTTCTAATCGTAACGAAAATATTAATAAATTTCATTTCGAAGCGAATTTTAAAAATATACAGGGCAGAGTTAGAAATTTCATTCTAAGATTACGGTAAATTCACCGGCAGCAGTCTGCTCATCCAATTAACCGTAAAGTTTACGGTTAGAGACATTTCTTAACATTTAAGGTCTTGTAACCTTTTACAACAGGAGCTGATTAAAAACCATTTACAACTAGCATGGTTTAAAAGCATTAAAAATTAAACTTAACTGGATATTAGAATTAAGTTATGTTAGGCTTTTCACTAGGTAATAGACATAATAGTTAGATTACCGTTGAGTTGTGCTTTGTCTAATGAAGCGTAAAGTGTGCCTGACTAAGTTTATTTCGTGGAGCCATCTGTCATGAGAGTTTTTAGAAATACTTAACTTTTTTGTCTTAATTCATCTCCCTCCCGTGAAAATGACGGGGTGAGGTTTCGCTTTCGATTTCTCGCGCCCGTGATATTCCCGGGCATAAGTGTTCAGTAGTAACGCGCAAATAAGAATAAAACTAATTTAAATTTTTTGTCCCGAAAACATTTTATTTCTCAATTTACACACCAGATTGTAGTACCAGGATATTTTTAAGGTAATTGTAGATAGTTAGTTTATATTAAACTAGATGTCAGCACTAATCAAATAAGTGTATAATATACGTGTATAAAAAATAGGCACTTTTGTAACCGTTTTCTTGAAAATTAACCGATCGTTAAGGGGTTAAGCAGCTCTGCAGCGCTGCCATTTTTGCGTGAATCAAAGTTTCGTATTACAACTGCCCATAGTCAACAATTGGAAAGTGCATGACACTGGAATGTGTTGAAGGAATGGAAGATATTCCGGGCATGAGGATGACAGATTAGCTGTTTCAGTTATAGCATGCAGTCATCTGCAAGGAATTAAATGGCTTCATAAGGTGGGCCTAATTAGCGCGAATAAAATTCTCCTCGTCTAAGCATTACTTACTACTCAAAACAATCAAGAAACGATTTTTCTCTCAGTTAATAGTTTTAATAGCGTTTTTTGTATGGCTATTTCTCAGTATTTGATGAATGCAGTGAAAAAGCAATTAAATAAACTGTTACTTTACCATTTTTCTCGAGTAATTTCGAACAATGTGCGTTTACACAGTCAACACCCTTAATATATATTTTTTCAAATATTTGTCAAAAATGTGTTTACTATTTGACATTAGAAATCGCTTCATAATGTTTAAGTTACGAAAAGTAAAAAAAAAATTGCTAAAATTGAATGAATCACTACTGAAGAAGGCTGGACGTAAAAGCAAATTCTCTTTTTTTGCATGAAATAGCTACTTTGCTACTTTATTGGTCATTATAAAAACATTTTAATACATTTAATTTGTGTTAATAAAAACGTTTAATTTGTGTTAATATTTCTCCTCCACCCATCCTTCATTTGTGGTTTGACTAATTCCCATAACGATATTGTTTCTTCCACTCAAAAGCAGAAATAACATGCGACCCCCAAATTGTAAACATAATTGTTTAAATTGTGGAAAGGATTCTGAAAATATATATTCAGGGTGATGGTTACGGTACACCCACCATAAATCAGCACTTTTTTTTGTTTAAAAGATTATCAATAAGCAGTTTTTAAAGAAACAATTGCTGTAGATGGAAAATTTCTGTATATTAATACGAAAAATATGCATGAGTGCTGTGATGTTTTATTTCCTTGATTAAACTTTTTTTTGCATGTTTTGAGAACAACAAAAAGAGAAACTTTCTTTATTGCTTTCCAATTTTATTCTCTTTTTTTTCGGCATTTTGTCTGGATGTTGTCTTTTGAAGCTCTTTGTAAGGAACGTGCGCTGTTTTTCGAAAAAGAATTTGTTTCCACTCAGACCGAAAATGTTTTTCGTTTCAAATCTGAAGTTACTTCTGTTCGTGAATGTTTTACAAACACAACTCCTACATCGCACAAATCATTCACATCGATTGAAGAGATGGAGTAAACTATTTCACATAATCAATATACCTTCATTTTTATGCGTCCAAACAAATAAGAGGAACAATGATTAATATTAATTTTTTTAAAAAAAATCAAAATTAAAAGTAATATTTTTGAAAACTACGTTTTCGTAGTGGAGAATAATAATTTAAAAAAAATCAGTGTGTGGAGTGCCTCCGCGCGGAAGAAGTGAAACTTCGTAATGTGGAAATGAAAATTGGAAGAGGTAGAAATTGATTTTTAGTGAAATCATATTGTTTCTTTAAGACAAACTTTATTAACAATGCTTACAATTCACAATTGATCGCATCTTTTAATTATCATTTTCGAGTGGAGAAATATCCAAATCTATAACATTTACAATGGGATTATGATAACTAAAGTAAGATACGAAATGTTTGAGTTCTATTTTTTCAATATTTCTTGCAAAAACTGCATCAATGGTAGTT
>NC_092206.1:37695575-37698809 GCF_043381705.1 Parasteatoda tepidariorum
TCTTATTAGAGTTAAAACCTAATGCCTGAGAAATAGTTTTACTAAATTTAATGATATAACCTGAAAGGCCTATTTAAACTTTACATTCCATAGTTTTAAGAATCATATTACTTCAAACATTAAAATAAGCAAAAAGTATACATAAGCTTCATAGTTTTATGTAATTTAATTTTGTAAATAAAGTTTTTTGACAAGTAATTTTATCAAAAAATTTTAAGTTTCAATAAAAATCATTTTTTTGAAACTGAAAAACGTAAAGTAAAGAATGCTTACGATACAAAACAAAAAACAAAAAAAACAATTCTAAAAATTCCTTATATTAAAATAAACAACTTTAATGTTTTTTCTTTTTTGATTTATAATCGGACGTAGAAAACCATTCTATAGAAAACTATCATCAAGAAAAAAATTACTTAAAAGTAAAATTTTTGATTTTATAAAAATTAACACTTACCTGCTTTATAAATCAGAAGAATTCCAAAATGATTTGTTCTTCGATTTTTGTTACCATTTTTTAGTGCTACGAAAATACGTCTTTGCGATTTGCCAAAAATAGAACAAGATGCAATTTTATTTTTTCAGGAGCGAAATATTTTGCCCATTGTCCACCGAAATCCGATAAACTACTTTGATTTTAAATAAAGTGTTTCGTTTTATGATTTGTCACAAAAAATTTAGGTGTAGATTGGCGGCATATAAAAACAGCCAAATCTGTAGCTGCTGTGGCGTTAATACATAAGTACCGAATTTTTATTCATACTTTTCTGAATCATATTACTTGAAACATTAGAATATGCAAGAAGTATACATAAACACATAATGTTATACCATTTATGTTTTCAAAAAAAGTATTTTGACAACAATTTTTATCAAAAAATTATAAACTATAAAACGGAAAATAAAGAATTCTTAGGATAAAAAACGATTTTAAGAATTCTTTACATTGAAATAAAAACTTTCATATAGTTTCTTTTCTTATTATTCTTATAGTTCTTAATCAGACGTAAGAAACCATTCTGTAGAGAACTATCATCAAATAAGAAAAAAAAGTTTTACAAGCTAATTTTTTATTATAAAAATCATAACACTTACCTTCTTTATAAATCCGTAGAGTTCCAAATGAAATGTTCTTCGTTTGAAAGTTTTATTTTCAAATAATATGTGCATAGATTATCCCTTTATTACTTTTAGATAACATACCACACATCAAAATTTTATAATTGTAAGATCTCGATATGAATTTGAATATGTAGCTTAAAAACAGAACAGCTGAATTCTAGTTGAAATTATCTATTCTTTCAAAACTAAGAAATACTTACCAAGAAAACGTTAAAAAATTTATTAATCATCAGCACAAATGACTCTATTTCAAGTAATTTGGTTGATTCTTTATTGTTGTTTTCCGAATTATATAGATACAGAAATATAAACTGTTCTATAACAAAGAAGAATTCTATAACTATTGCAGTTCTTAGCGCTCTGAATTCACATTTCTTTATTGGAATGACGAAAGCAATGTTGACTTCATTTTAATTTGTAATGAATTGAAGACAGAAAATTTTTTTTTACCGTAATATACACATCTGTAACAGCAAGTGATCATGAAATTCTAAGTTATTTTGTTGGTAATAGAAAGGTAAAAATTATTGAGAAATTGTTCTTCAAAAGCTTGGCGCGTTCTGCTTCAATGTTTGGCATGTTCTGGTTAGTTTTTTCAAGTTCTTCAGCTGTTCCTTAGGGAAATTTTGATTTTTATTTGCTGCTAAGAAAATGGCGTCCGTCATGGCCGATGACTTTGATGGAACTAAATGAAAACGTGATAAATTAATGTCTGATATTTACAGGCTCCCGATAGAGGACGTACTCGAGCGTTGCGATCGCGAATACTTTTATTACTTTTATTATTTTTATGCTAACGAGAACCAAAACAATATGGAAATGATTGAGGGAACACTGGATCCTACCACGTGATTTCCCGGCCAATAAAAATATAGAGTTAAACGTTTAACGCAACCTTGTTGGAAGTCACATAAGAAGTATAACTTCAAAAACAAAAATTTGAAAAACGAAAAACGTGGGGAGCATGAAATACGTAACAGTAATGTTATATTAGTGTGTATGCGTGCTCATGAGAATATGTGTATGTATATCAGTAATTGTAATTGTATCTGAATGTGGATGTGTCTGTGGAATATGTTTGTGTATATGCATGTGTATGAGGATGTATATGTGGATGCGGATGTGGCTGTGCATGTGTATGAGTAAGAAAATGCGTATATGTACTGTTATGTATTTCATGCGCACCACGTTTTTCGTTTTTCAAATTTTTGTTTTTTGATTATTATTCTCCACTACAAAAACGTGGTTTTTAAATATATTACTTTTTATTTTTATTTATTTTTATTTTTTTTGCACTCACTTCCAAAATCTCAATTTTTTCATTCACTGTACACAAAATTTTTCAACTGACATGTGACACTAATTTGACATAATCGAATCGACAACAAAAATGACAATCGCGAAAATGTTAATTTTTCTTTAATTTTAATTTTATTTTACTTTCTATGTCTTCTTTCTCTTCATTTTCATGCATTGTCATCCAATTCTGAACTATGTGCCAAATTTGAAGTCTGTAGCTAGTCAGGAAGTTAGTTTAAAATCGATTACGAAATTCCCCCCGAACAGACATACACGAAGGCAAGTTGATGTAAACGTGGTAAAATACAAACGTGTTTAAAACAAATAATCATTAATTTGAAAGGGATGGCTAGTTTAAAATACTTCACTCTGACTTCAAAGACTAGATCAGCTTAAGGGATTTGATTAGATGCATTGAACGATATCACATAACCAATATAGCGTGAATTTTGTCAATCCAAACAAAAAATTAAACATTCATAAATATTGATTTAATATGAGCATGTTCAAAATAAATAATTATTAATATGCTGTGATAGTTAATTTAGGTCACATTACTTTGACTAGACTAGACTTAAGGGACTAGATTAGTTTAAAATGGTTTGAATAGATGCATTAACATATTTTACATAACCAATATAGCTTCACTTTCGCCTATCCAAATGAATAATTAGAACATTGATAAATATTAATTTAAAAATTAAAATAAGTTAAAATAACTGATTAATAATGTGCCCTTATAGTTGTCTTGAAATAAATCCTCTCGATTTAAAGGAACAGACTTCTCATACACACACACACAGTGCTACGAAAATA